>NC_045593.1:70146314-70446314 GCF_009819795.1 Aythya fuligula | reverse complement strand
TGCCTTTCCCTTTGCCTATTCCCCATCCCTATTTCCATTCTATAGCAATTCACAGGCAACTAAGTCTAACTTTGTAGTGCAGTTTATTCTATGTGTTAGAGAGTGAGGACACATCCTGGAATTTTCTTTAGACAGATTCATAATGGAATAGTCAAGAGAGTCAGGACTCATTTGATTCCGGTGTTAGCACAAAGCCAGAAGTTTCACTGTTTAAATATCAAAAGGGAAAAAAAAATAACCATACTTCCTCACACCAGTGATTTTGTATGAATCTAATACTTAAAAGATTTGCACATTTTAGACAAAGTCAAGTGAAAACTTTTCTGTGTTTCTGGTTCCTTTATGGTGACAATACATTAGAAATATACTATTGTCATTACAATGTCATTTGCTTGAGTAGGCAAATGTAAGAAAAGTGTGACAGATGATTTTCCCTCCTCATAACTGCAGAATACGTAAGTTCCACTTCTGTATGAAATGGAGAAGTGCAACTGCATAAGATTTTTAGGAAAGGTGACTTTAGCTTCTATTCTACATTCATTTCAGCCATAACAGCATAATAGCAAGTGAAAGATTTTCCAGCTCAGTCAAGTGCTTCTCCATCACTGTTCTGTAATAAACCATGTCAGATTCATTTTCACATGGCTGTAAACATCAAGAGCCTAATGACATTCAGAACTGCTTGTACTATTGCAGATTTCCTCTCCCATTTATATGTTTTCCAGTAGATATATTGAAAAGACTGACTAGTAATGATTCCTTGCATGTCACATGCTAAAGAAAGCACCAATAAAAAATATAAATGAATAAATAAACATTGCTTAAATCAATATATATGCCATTTCGTAACCTGCATTAGTAAAACACTTCTTTTGTAAATTCACTTTGCTTTACTCTGGTCTTGCCAGCTTATGTGTGAAAGGAGGTCAGAATGCCCTGTTTAATCTGAGCTTCTTCCTAGGAAGTGTAAATTTTGGGTTTGTTTCCACTTCTACCAGTTATATCTGTGGACTTGGACAATTTTCAGTGGACTTGGACAATTATCAGATGACTACCACCTATAAACATAATAAATTATATATAATGCAGTAAATATTACAGACATCTATCTGTCCTTTATCCTCTCTTCTCCATTGTCAACATCAGGATTTTGAAGTAATGAGCAAAGGAGGCAGACAACGAGTCATAAAGACTACATGATTCAAGACTGACTTAGTACCATAGGGATGGTACTGAAGTACCTGCACAAATTAATCTGGCTCCCAGCTACATCCTCTTCTTTTACTCCAATAACAGGACTTTATTTCAAATAGATGTATGAACAATTTGTGAACTTTCTTTAAAAACATGACCAAAACCCATCAACAATGCACAGATAACAAATACCATTAAGACTTATCCTTCACTACTATTACAAGCTATTATAATAACATACCTCTCTCTATACTTTACAGAATTAATATCAACTATTGTTAATACAGTTTCTTCCTTGCTCCACATATTTTTGGCTCCATGTTTCATGCTAAGAGCATTATCTTGTGCTTTTCATGCCATTTATACTTTTTGTTGGGCTGCTGTCATTAAGACTGTCTCATTAAAGCATGTCTGTTGTAAATACCTCTTAGAAAGAAAGCTTTTGCCATTCATGGTTTTAAAGAAAAGGAGAAAAAGAAAAAAAAAAAAAAAAAAAGAAAGGAAAAAAAAAAAAAAGAAAAAAAAGGATTAACAATTTTTAATATTACGAAATAAATAAATAAATAAATAAAATAAAAGAAGCCACAAAAGAAGCTTTTATTTCACTTATGTTACTCAAAATGGGTTTAATTTGGAAAAGATGGCATTTTGACAAGGCATTAGTCACGAAAGAAAGAAAATGATGAGAGAGACTGAATACTCCTTAGGTACTCAAAGTGATGGATGACCACTTTCCATATGTATAGGAAAGCATCTTATACCTCTGTGACTTGTTCTCATGGTACCTCGAGATTAGATCAAAATAAGTCAGTCCCTGGTCAAAAGCTTAGACAATGAAATTTTTCTAACAAATATTTCCTGAAGAAATCCAAAAGAGTGAAGGACAGAAATTAGATACAGTGCATTAAAAATAAAAATAAATAAAGCCACTGACAAGCTAAAAGATACACAGTTCTGAATGTCTTTAACACATCAGTAAATGAAAATAATAAATACGACTGTTAGTACAACAGATCAGACTTTGACAGCTAGAAAACTTTCATTACAAATAGTGATAAATATTAATAAAGTAGCATGAAAATAACATGCATTTCTGTGATGGTTTTACCCAGCTGGGCAGATGAACTCCACCACAACTCCTCTCACTCCTCAGAGGGAAATGGGGAGAAAATTAAATGAAAAGGAATCAAGGGTTGATAGAAGGACAGGGAGATCATTCAACAGTTATTGTCATGGGCAAAACAGACTCAGCATAGGGAGATTAATATAATTTATTACCTATTATTATCAAACTACAGCAGTGAGAAACAAAAACCAAAATGCCTTTCCCCTATCCACCCTCTTCTAACTCCTGATGCCACACCCCTCCCCCCCACCGAGTGCTGCTAGGGAATGGGAATGGGGGCTGCGGTCCTTATGCTTAGTCTCCACCGCTCCTTCACGGTCTCTCTCTGTCCCTGCTCTACGCAGGGTCCCTCCCACGGGATGCCGTCCTTCTGAAATGAGTCTGTGGGGGCTGCCCACAGGCAGCAGCTCTTCAGGAACTGCTCCCACACGGCTCCGTCCCACGGGGTCCATCCGTCCCCCAGGAGCAAACTGCTCCAGCACGGGCCCCCCACGGGTGGGCGGCAGCTCCCCCCAGACCCGCTGCTCCTGCGTGGGCTCCTCTCCACGGGCTGCAGCTCCGGCCCGGGGCCTGCTCCTGCGGGGGCTCTCCATGGGCCGCAGCCTCCTCCAGGCCACATCCACCTGCTCCACCAGGGGCTCCTCCACCCATGGGGGGGCTGCAGCGTGGAGATCTGCTCCATGTGGGACCCATGGGCTGCAGGGGGACAGCCTGCTCCACCAGGGGCCTCTCCCTGCACAGCCCGCAGGGGAACTGCTGCTGCCTGCCTGCAGCACCTCATGCCCTCCTGCTGCACTGAGCTTGGTGTTTGGTGTCTGTTTATCACTCCTCGTTCTCCCAGATGCTGTTGTGAAGCAGTTGTTTGTTTGTTTCTTTGTTTTCCCTTTCTTAAATCTGCTCACCTAGAGGCACAAACAACGTCACTCGTTGCCTTGGCTCTGTCCAACGGCAGGTCCCTTTGGATCTGGCTGAAACTGGCCCTTACCTAACATGGTGCAGCTGCTGGATTCTTCTCACAGAGGTCATCCTTGCAGCCCCCCCCCCACTACCAAAACCTTGCCATGTAAACCTAATACAATTTCACACATGTAAAGAACTTCATATTCTAACAAGGAAGAGTAAAACCCAATTTTATTTTCTAATTATATTTTACAATCCAATTTAAACTTAGAGAAAGCATTTCCTAGAACAGTTATAAATAAAACCCCATACATTCTTTTTATTTATTTATTTATATTTTTTTTCCTCCCTGCCACCTCTGTCACTACTTTTTGCTCCATTATCTTTTCCCTTGATAGCTTTCCTATCAAGTCAGTATGTTCCAGCCAGCCTCTTCCTGAAGGGCTCTCTCCTGGGCTTTTTCTTTCATTTTCATCCTGAAGTTTGCTTTTTTTTTTTTTGTCCTTCAAGAACCTCTCTCCATGTTTCATAATTCTTATAAGACACTTAGTGATGGCTGCTCTCTCCTGAGTTAGAAGAGTTTGTAGAGAGACCATAAGCTCAAGATTCAAACAGAAAGGCAACTATTTCATATATTATCACGTGTTTTTTAAAAAGGACTGTGGTTTGCTTTCAAATATGGCAGCCACAATTAAGTATGTAATTCTGGGAAGGAAACTATCATATTGCTAACTTCTGTTATACAACTGCCAGTTTTTTTATACTACAGCTAATTAACAGAATGCCTCCTCGTGTCTGGATTTCGGTGTGTGACCACAAAAAAGAAAGAATAAAGTGACATAGGCTCTTTGTCCTATCCTTTCTGTTGTCACACATACTGTTTCTGCAACTAAAGAATTGAGATTTTCATCATGCTCCATTTCTGTTTTATGGATACCCTCAAACTTAATTAATATTTGCAACTCACTTTTGATTTCTATGATTGAAAAGTGCGATAAAAATGCAGAATTTTATTTATTATTATTAAATCAGTGCAGTTAGGGGAAACAAATAAGTTGGGGATTCCGTTTTCTTTTGATGACTTACACAGCAGTTGCATAATGTTTCTACTGAATAAATTCTCAGTAACATCATGAACAGATGCATGAGTACCCTTTATCACAGAGAGAGAAAGAATCCCCCTTAAAATGTCTTAATGAAGAGGCATACCTGATCATCTACTTAATTCCAAAACTGTGCCAAAGAGGTATAGATACAGGTGGGCCACATCCTCATCAGATGTATTTATGATTTTTCCCTTTTCTACCTGAAAAATAGTTTACTGCTCTGGGTAGATTATACCTTTAGGATTCTCACAGAGAAAGAGGCAGAGACTAGAGGAATCAAAGAATCAGGAATATTCCCTTTCTACAACCCAGGTCAGGATTAATACCTCCACAATAAGTGATCTGTGATGGAAAAGGAAAAGAAGGGAAAGATAAATGGGAAAGGGAAAGGAAAAGGACAAGGGGAGAAGGGACAGAGGAGAGTGGATGAGAGGAGAAGGGAAGAGGCAAGTCTTTTCTAATAGTCCTTTTGCAAGATTTTTCTTTCAAGTTGTGCTATATGTTAAAAAATAATAATAAAAAAATAATAATAATAATAAAAAGTTTTTGCAATTAGTCATTTTGGAGTATATTTTTCATTTATCAGAAGGTAAGATGCCTTTCAGTTAAGAATGTATTTATGTCTCTTACTAATGATATCGTATGAAATTGAAGGGGCTGTTTGAAGACAGAAACAAAACAGCTTCTATCAAGTAGGTTTTCTAAGAAAACTGCCACTCTCAACCTTCCCACCCACCCCCGACTCCCCACCCCCTAAAAAATAAAAATTAAAAAAAATCCTGGTAAGTCATCGGCATATATAAAAACTTAATATGGCATTAAATAGAAAAGAAAGTGATGATGTTCCTGAAAAAGGACAACATGAAAGGTAAAATGCCTCTACTTGAAAGGTTCACCAAGAGGCAATTCCTATAAAAGCTCCCTGGCAGTTTTGTTTTTTATTAAAAAGAAATTGATAGTTTGGCAGAGATCATGAGTAACTTATTTTTCATTCTGAATGTTTCAGAAGGCTGAGGGTGTGTGCAATAACCAGTCTGACATCCGCAGAGCCTGCATGTTGCTCATTTGATGTTTATTGACACATCTCCCTGCTGCTTGTGTCAGTGATGTTTCTGGTTTAACTTTACCAGCAGAACAGGTACATATAGGATTTTAGAAAGATTCTCGATGTCTCTGACCTCCAGCTGATGGTACAGAGTAACTGTCCCTGCAGATGTAATGTTTGCTACAAGTCAAAACAAAGCAGAACAGAAGTCAATGATTTAAAAACAAAAGAGACTAAAGGGGACAGAATAGGAATGTCTGTGTTAAAGGACTGAGCACTACTGTACCTGAAAATACCTTCAGTTTGACTAAGAAGATAGTCTGCTTTCCAAAGATCCCTTCTAAAATGGTAGAGGATAGGGTTCAGTCAGGTGAACAAAGTGCCTAAGTCATTAGGGAGTGAAATTGTCACAGTCACAGAAAAGTTGACAGTACTCTAACACAGCCTGGGAAGGTTGCTACAGCTTATTCTGGCTCTTCAAAACTAGTGGTCTAAAATTACTCTGACTATCATGTCAGGACTCCCCGCAGAAAATCTTGTAGGCGCTACTGGTTGCATGTTCCTGCAATGATGACATAAGACCATCTCTGACATTGAGATATATGCAGATATTCTGCATAGATATATATATGAACAGATGGGAATTGTGAATTAAAACTAACAAGTGATGTTCTTTGTTTTATCCTGAGACCCTTTGCAATGGATGCAAAATACAGTGGTATACTTTGGCTAGGAGAAAAAAAAATATTTCAAATCTATGTTTCATTCAGCTGTCAGAACGCACAGCTTGAATTCAGCTGCTTAAATCTCTTCACATCAAATGGCCTATTAGGAGGTTAAAACTAGCTATCAAAGTCCCAGCAAGTCATTCGGAGCCAGTCTGTTTCCTACAAGGATCAAAGTAGCAGCCACCCTTACCTCTCCTGGCTACCCAACTCCCCAGAAAGCTATACTACCATTGAATAAATGGTGGGAGAAAATAAATGTCTCCTGTCTTTCCAGCATGACTTTTTGTTGAGATTTTTCCCAAACTGATACAAATGAAATGCCCTGACTAATGAATTCTAAAGCATCTTTGTTATTCCTGAGAAACAGGAAGTTCTTGCAGTAAGAACTTGAGACAACACTTTTTTTTTTTTTTTTTTCTTTCCTTGTAAAGGTATCATATCCTTTCCATTTAGGAACAAAGATTGTTGGATGATAATATAGCATCCTGCAACCTGGTCATTACTCTGTGAAGATACAAGCTCTTGTTGTGACGCCCAAAAATCTATCCTGGATTTTTGTGCAAAATAGCAAGCTGTTAACACTAAAATATTTCCTTTAATCACTAGGCTTTTAAAATGGATCTACCATCACACCTACTAGAGATATATTTACTTACTATTTCAGTCTTCCAATTCTAAATAGAAACTGACAAGGAAAATATATGTCTGCCAGTAACTGGGGGGGCAAACTGCAGTCCTGGCAAAAGCTGAGAATGAATGTGGCATTTAGTAGACCTTGCTGTTTGAAATACACTACACAGGTTTAGTTTATCTCTCACATGTACATATGTTCACACACATACATATGTAAATGAATAAAATATGTAATCCTTAAATTTCCTTAATCCTGAGAATTTTAAAAAGTGTTTTCTCCAAATTAATTCCATTTGTTCATCAAGATAAGTACAGAACTTATTTTATGATATAAACTTTCTTTTCCTGGTAAATAGTCATCTGACATGTTGACTTTCCTGTTGTGATTTTGGCCTTATTTTTGCTTTTTCTAAAGCAACATATTAATATGTAGAACTCAGAAAAAGGATTACATAATAAAGAAACAACTCAAATTGTTTCAGAGACCATTTCAGAGTGCTTCCAAGGCTAGTCACAGCTGATGGAAGTAAACAAGAAGAATGATGAAATTAGATATTTAGTTCTTACTCTAGCCAAAAGTTAAAGAAACAGAAAAAGTAAGACAAATATGTCCAGTGAATAAATAATAAAAAGATAAAAATATACTAACACACACAGAGACAAATCCTGTTTTCCTAAAAAGCAATTACCCTCTTTCTGATACACAGAAACAATTGTATTCTCCTGGTCATCATTAGGAATATTGGAAAATTGCTTTTAGATCTGAGAAGCTCTTCCATCTGATGCATATCTTCTTTTGGACTTCGTTACCTCCTTATCTGTCCCCTGCCCCATGTTCTTATCTATGTGGTGGTTTTACCCTGCTGGGCAGCTGAACTCCACCACAACCACTCTCCCTGCCCCTTCCCAAAGGAAAAGGGGAGAAAATACAATGGAAAGGGCTCAAAGTTAGAAATAAGGACAGGGAGACCACTCAACAGTTATTGTCATAGGCAAAACAGACGCAATGTAGGGAGAATAATGAAATTTCTTGCCTATCACTAGCAGAATAGAACAGTGAGAAACTAAAAGCAAATAACAAACACATTCCCCCTAACCACTCTCTTCTACCTCCTCACCCCAAGTGGCACAGGGGAGCAGGGAATCAGGGCTGCAGTCAGTCCCTGATGCTTCATCTCTGCTGCTCCTTCATGGTTATTCCCTGATCCACGTGGGGTTCCTCCCACGGGATGCCATCCTTCTGAAATGAGCCTGTGGGGGCTGCTCTTCAGGAACTGCTCCCACACGGCTCCATGCCACGGGGTCCATCCATCCCGCAGGAGCAAACTGCTCCAGCACGGGTCCCTCAGGGGTGGGCAGCAGCTCCCCCCAGGCCCCCTGCTCCTGCGTGGGCTCCTCTCCACGGGCTGCAGCTCCGGCCCAGGGCCTGCTCCTGCGGGGGCTCTCCATGGGCCGCAGCCTCCTCCAGGCCACATCCACCTACTCCACCGGGGACTCCTCCACCCATGGGGGAGCTGCAGCGTGGAGATCTGCTCCATGTGGGACCCATGGACCGCAGGGGGACAGCCCGCTCCACCCAGCTTCTGCCTCTCCCTCCACAGGCCACGGGCGAACTTCTGCTCTGTGCCTGGAGCACCTCCTGCCCTTCTTCTGCACTGACCTTGTTGTTTGCAAGGCTGGTTCTCACTCCTCTCTCCAACCTGCACATTGTTTCTTCCCCTTTCTTAAATCTGCTCTCTCAGAGGCACAATCAGCATCGCTCATGGCTTGGCTCTGGCCAGCAGCGCATCGGTCTTGGAGCTGGTTCTGCTCTGACATGGGGCAGGTTCTGGGCTCAACTTCAACCCTGCAGCCCCTCACTACTAAACCCTTGCAATGTAAACAAGATACTCTGAGCTACTTGTGTTTATAAAAGAGAGAAAATATAAAGGCATTATGAACAAGAACAAGAAGGGCAATTACATTTTGGTATGTGACTTGTTCAATAAAGAAAAACTCTTTAAATCGGCTTAAATTTGTGTAAAATATTATGCTATTGTGAGTGTTACTGTATTATACTGACATGTACAAAGTGCTCTGAGACAAATTAGGACTAAAAACAAACAAACAAAAAAACATGAACTATTGTCAAATATTTTATATCCACTCTGTACATGAATGTCTCCTTGAAATAGCTGAAGTGCTGATAAGGCATAACAAAAATGAAAATCTGTATAGCATGTATGCTATTTAATGGAGTAAAGGAGAATGAAAAAAAAAAAAAATCTGTTGTAAACTGATCCAATTCTACTTAACAAAAGTGACTTTTTGTTGTATGCATCTACCAAGTATATGGACTGTTTAAATTCACTGTACAGTACTCCAAAATGTTGCTGACAGCATTTGATTATTTTCAACATAACAACATTTTGCATGTAAGACTTTTTATATTGCTCCTGGTCTTTGTGCAAACTAAATGATAATACTTTCTTGCAACAAAAAGATTTTTTTTCAACATGATTTTAGGTTCATTAAATAAGGCAGTAAAGAGAACATGACATATCTGACCTTTTTTTTCTTAGAGTGGTTCAATGGTAATGTAAATCTTTAGGCAATCAACACAAGCTCTGCAATCAAGCCTGCATTGTTTTTATTCTGTTTTCTAAATGTAATCCTTGGTGGCAAGAGTCTTGTCCAGAAACTTAAGAGCTGAAGTGTTTACAAAAAAAAGTAATGCTAAATAAGCAGTTAAAAGCTTTTTTCTTTTTCCTTTTTTTTTTTTTTTCTTTTCTTTATTTTTTTTCTTTTGTTTCTTTTTCTTTTTCTCTTTCTTTTTCTTTTTTTCTCTTTCTTTTTCTTTTTTTCCTTTCCATTATCCCCCTGATTTTCTGATATTCCAGAATACTTTCTAGAAAAGTTCTAGTTAACAATGTAACAAAAGATGTACACCATTTTACGTCTTTCTTTTGGTATTGTCTATTTCCAGACTTGCCCAGTTCCAGACTGTCTGAAGGCCATTTTAAAATATTCATCTTCACAATCCTTTGTGAACTGTACTTTTATTTTCATTTAATTGAATCAGAAGTGAAAGAAAAAGATACATCTATATCTATATTTGGTGTCTCTGTTCTGTTTTTTCCTGTTTTGGAATGAGGTGGCTCAACAATCCCAGGAATATGAAGTAAAGGGCAAATGAAGATGGCCACACAGCAAATGCTTTATACAGTGATGTAACTGTTCTTCATTAGAACCAGATATTGATTTGTGACAGAAAATGAAGTTTCTATAGCAAAATTATGCATTATTGTTTTATTATAATAATTGTTATAAGTAATAACAATACTTGTAATGCTAACTATAACAAAAATTAGAATTAAATTGAATAATAGTAATTTATACATATATATATATATTTTTTTTTTCTTAGTTCCAAAGATTGTGAGAAATCTTCCAAAGTTTTACCTTGCATTTTAACTTCCTAAGCATTACCTTGACTTTTCAAATACAGCTGTGGAAAGAGCAATGTGATGACATTTAAGCAAAAAGGTCAAGGAAAAAGAAGGTTTTGCAATATTTAATTTATTCCTCTGCTAACTTTATGGCTTTTTCAGAGAATTACTACAGCTCATATAACAAAATTAGTTAAAATTCTGTTTTGGGGTCCAGCAGCTCAATGGAAAACAGAATTAAACATTATTAATAATCTGAATTGAGGTAGCGCATTCTGAGACAGAAAAATATGTGAGCATATCTCTGTTTAGAATCATAGAATGCTAGAATTCTTTGGGCTGGAAGGGAATCACAGAATCACAGAATTGTCTAGTCTGGAAGAAACCTCAAGATCATCGAGTCCAACCTCTGACCTAACACTAATAAATCCTCCACTAAAGCATATCATTAAACTCAACATCTAAACATCTTTTAAAGACTTCCAGGGATGGTGACTCCACCACTATCCTGGGCAGCCCATTCTAATGCCTCACAACCCTCTCAGTAAAGAAGTTCTTCCTAATATCCAACCTAAAACACCCCTGATGCAACTTTAGCCCATTCCCCCTTGTCCTGTCACCAGGCACGTGGGAGAATGGACCAACAACCACCTCACTACAGCCTCCTTTAATGTACTTATAAAGAGCAATAAGGTCACCCCGAGTCTCCTTTTCTCCGGGCTGAACAACCCCAGCTCCTTCAGCTGTTCCTCATAAGACTTGTTCTCCAGACCCCTCACCAGCTTTGTTGCCCTTCTCTGGACTTGCTCGAGCACCTCACTACTTCCTGTAGTGAGGGGCCCAAAACTGAACACAGTACTCGAGGTGCGGCCTCACCAGAGCCGAGTACAAGGGGACAATCACTTCCCCAGACCTGCTGGCCACCCTGCTTCTTATGCAAGCCAGGATGCCGTTGGCCTTCTGGGCCACCTGAGCACACTGCTGGCTCATATTCAACTGACTATCCACCAATACTCCCAGGTCCTTCTCTGCCTGGCAGCTTTCTAACCACTCATCCCCCAGCCTGTAGCTCTGCTTGGGGTTATTGTGTCCCATGTGCAGGACCCGGCACTTGGCCTTGTTGAACTGCATACAGTTTGCCTCAGCCCATCGGTGCAGCCTATCCAGATCCTCCTGCAGAGCCTTCTTGCCCTCGAGCAGATCGACACACGCACCTAGCTTGGTGAGAGTGCACTTGATCCCCTCATCCAGATCATCAATGAAGATATTAAAGAGGACTGGCCCCAGTACTGAGCCCTGGGGAACACCACTAGTGACCGGCCTCCAGCTGGATTTGACTCCATTCACCACAGCTCTTTGGGCCCAGCTATCCAGACAGTTTTTAACCCAACGAAGTGTGCACCAGTCCAAGTCACGGGGGAGGGGGAGGGGGAGGGAGGGGGAAGGGGAAGGGAAGGGGAAGGGGAAGGAGAAGGGGAGGGGGAGGGGGAGGGGGAGGGGGAGGGGGAGGGGAGGGGAGGGGAGGGGAGGGGAGGGGGAGGGGGTGGGGGGAGGGGGAGGGGGAGGGGGAGGGGGAGGGGGAGGGGGAGGGGAGGGGAGGGGAGGGGAGGATTATCTTGATAGGAAAATTAATTTTAAAAATAATCTGGGAAGGCAAACTCTCAGCCTGATTTTCTAATAGTTTTTTTACAGATGTTTAGTAAGTACTTACACTCAGCATGCCCAGCTGTCCTATGCTTATTGCAGATAAATTAATGAAATAAAGAAACTTCATTTTCAGGGTGATATTTTTGTAGTTTTGTGGGTTTCTTTTTGTTGTTGTTTTGTTTTTGTTGTTGTTTCTGGTTTTGTTTAGGGGTGTGTGAAATTTTTAAATATATAAGCATGTTTTTTTTTTTTTTTTTAATACCTTCCCTTTATTTTTCTCTATTTCTTTTCTAATAATAATAATAATTACAAATTTAACTGTCCCTCTACTGCACCCATTTGTTAGTTCTCCATAAGCAGTTATTAAGTAGGGTCTAGCCCAGGGAACAGACCACAGTAATGAGCCTCATGTGTTTCTCAGTTTCCACACAGTGGACTAAATTGTGCAGCCATACATTGGACTAAATTGTGCAGCAACCTTCTTCCTAACCTGTGGGACTTGATTCACAGTTGTGAAGGGGATGTAGGCTATCCAGGCAGATCAGCTCACAGAGAAGCAAGTCAAAAGAATTCAGTTCAGCATTCTCCATCTGACTACTATTGATGCAGGTGTGTTGGTTTAGCAAATGTAAACTAAACGTTGAACTATAGTTCTTCCAAGGATGCTGTGTGAGTTAGAAATGTGAAAACAAACAAACAAACAAACAAACAAAACAAAAAAAAAACCCTTAAGGTAATAATACTAGGGTTAGGGAGTTACAGGCATACAGATAAACTGAATAAAGTGGGATTAGGAGGGAGGTGAGGAAAGAAGCAGGTTCCCATCTTATTTGGGAAGAATGAAGAAAAGGAACATGGGAAGACACAGAAAAACATCATAGTAAAACTGAAGAGGACTTAACCTCTATCAGCAGAATAAGATGATGTCAGCTGAGTAATGCTGCTACAGCAACACATTCCGAAATGTAAAGTGTTAGCTACTTAGGTAAAATTTCTTTTAAGACAGTGCAGTGGGTTGGCCTTAGCTAGCTGCCAGTTACCCACCAAGCTGCTCTTTTACTCCTGCTCCTCAGCAGGACACAGAGAAAATCCAATGAAGAGTTAATGGTTTTAGATAAAGACAGGAAGATCTCTCAGCAATTACAATCACGGGCAAAGAAGTCTCAGCTCAGGGAAGATTAATTTAATGTATTTCAAATTAATAAAAGAATAGGACAGTGGGAATTAAAATCATGCTAAAAACACCTTCCCTCCACTTTTCTTTCCAGGTACAACTTCACTCCTGGTCCTTCAACCTCCTCCCCACACTGCATTTTTCAGGGTGATGGTGAATGAAGACTGTGGTCAGTCCATAATGTTTTGTCATTGTTGCTCTGTCATTGTCACACTCCTACTCCGTCTGGGGGTCCCTCTCACAGAGTGCCATCCTTCATGAACTGATCCCATGTCGGTCCTTCCCAAAGGCTGCAGTTCTTCAAGAATTGATCTTACATGGATCCGTACCACAGGGTGCAGTCCTTCAGAAACAGATTTCTCCAACATGCGTCCACCATGAGCTCACCATGGGCTGCAGCTCCTGTCACACTACCTGCTCCTACATGGGTTCTCTGCAGGCTGCAGCTTCCTTCAGGCCATATCCACCTGATCTAGTGTGGGGTCCTCCATGGGCTGTTGTGTGGCTATCTGCTCTGACATGGTACACTATACAGCCCTTTCTGACTATAGTTTAACTAAACCATCCATTTAAATTCACTTAAATAGAATATCCTTAAATCATAGAAGAGCAAAACCTGCATGAACAACAAAAAAAATAATAATGAAGAGATTGCACTTCCCTTACCAATGACAAATTTAACGGTCTCTCTATCAAAAATGAAGCAATTTTAATGAGATGTGAATGCCATTCCAGCAGATTATCAGTACAACATCAGCAGATCTGAAAATGCTATAGCTGAAACATTCCTAAAAATACTCATATTATTTCTCTGTGTTTCATAAAAGGCAAATATTGACTGCAAGTTGGCAAAAGACTTGCACATTTTTCTGATAATGAAATAATAAACTTTATCCAAACATCTTTGAGTTAAACTGTCATTGACTTCGTTTTCAGTTCAGCCACTGTCAGTGTGGCAGAAGCAATAGTGACATTTTTACTGTTTTATTCAAGGGAAGTAATACTGTAGGCCATCTACTCTATAGTACAGATGCTTTTTTTTTTTTTTTTTTGGGTGTGGGGGGGGAGTAGGGGGTTGGGAAGACAATAGCCCCTGGGTGAATGAAGATAAGTTTCTTGTCTCTTTGTTGTTTATTTGCCCTACCATACTTTAGAGGTGGTGATACCAGTGATACCAATTTCCTTTAGAATGCAAGGAGCTCTGTTCATGTAAAAGTTGAATGCGTACAATGCATCTGCACAAAAGCCACCACATTGTGTGAAACCTTGTCTGATAATGCCCTTACAAATGATTCCCGTATTTCCCTTGATTTATTATTTTCAAATGCATGCATCCTACCTCCTCTTTGTAAAACATCTTCTGTAACTCATTCAAAATGCTAACATCGCCATATCCATTTTACCTATATTCAAATTGTAAGAGTTGAGTTTTCGATATGTTAAGTATGGTATTGCTGACTGAAGGCTGTTATTAATTGAGGCAATCCTGAGCCCTTGAACGAAAACATACTTCTTCCAAATAAATAAATAAATAAACGTGATCTGGGGAAATAATTTCATGGATTCTTTATGCATTATTCTTAATTAAAAATGGAGATTTAATATACCAAAGCATTTGGTAACCCCCTAAATGTTGTTCTAAAGAGTTTTAGGATGGGCATGGGTTAACTGTTGAGCTGTACAGGACTCATTTCATTAGCTCAGGAAAATAATATACGTACTTGTTCATTGTTACCTGTTGAAGAATGAGGCAATGAAGGCAAAATATATTGCCAGTTCTGTTGTGGTCCATGTGAAAGTATACAATGATTTATGAATGGAAGAAGACAGGAAAATGCAAGTCGATTGGGAATTTGACCTGTGTTTATTGTTACTTTGATGATAAACTTAAATCTTCCTGATTTCTGCTAACACAATAGGGTGCAGGGAAGGTGAGGAAAGAAAAAATAAGGAAGAAGACTTCTGAAAGAGGAAGAATAGAACTACATTTATAACATTTCTATTTCCCCAAAAGCCTTTGGGGAAAAAGAAAGCTGCCTTTCAATGGTAGCTTTCTTATGCAAGGTTTTGTCACACACTTTAAATACAAAATTTCAATGATATAACTTTTAAGTAGTAATGGCTCAATTTTTCCTTCACCAAAATATCTACATATCAACTGTGATATTATTGTTAGCAACTTACATTGATTCCCAAAATTTTGGCTTGAAATAAAGAAACAGAAATTCTATACAAGTGAATATATTCCTTTTCCTAAAGATAGAGACATTGGGTGGGGTTCCAAATCAGGTAATGATGGTGTTTCTCAGCTGTGTAATGGAGCATGGAGCGTAAAGTCTCTCACAGTAATCATCAACCCTCGTTGTCTTGCTAGACATTCTAAAAGTGATTCCAAAGTTTAGAAATGAATTCCTTAGCATATATGGAACAAAAATAATGCAATCAGCTGTGAGTTATTTTGAAACAAAATATTGTGCCAGGCTGAAACAAAAACACAAAAAGACATTTTGTGTGATGAGCATCAGCTCTGTTGTTGGACTGCTGCACTGCAACCACTACTGCAGCTCTGTTGGACAGGTGTAGAAGACAATCAGTGAGAGTCCCAGTTATTTTATGGATGTAATTAAAATACAAAGAAGCAGAAGAAATCCCCCACAGTTCAGGTGGAAAAAGTTAGAGACCTGCTGCTCCACCTGGAGAGTCACAAGACCAGGGGGCCAGATGGGATCCACCTAACAGTGCTGAGGGAGTTGGCAGATGTGATTTCTGGGCCACTTTCCATCATCTATCAGCGGTCATAGTCATCTGGGGAGGTCCCAGGTGACTGGAGACTTGCTAATGTGACACTCATCTATAAGAAGGTTTGTAAGGAGGACCCAGGGAGCTACAGGTCTGTCAGCCTGACCTCAGTGCCACCAAAAATGATGAAACAGTGATGAAACATCTTGAAAGCAATCACACAGCATATCCAGGACAACTGGGGTCCAGTCAGCATGGTTTCATGAAGGGAAACTCCTGCCTGACCAGCCTCATTTCCTTTGATGACTGGGTGACCAACCTGGTAGGTGACAGAAAGGCTATTGATGTAGTTCTACCTAGATTTCAGCAAAGCCTTTGACACGGTCTCCCACAGTATTCTCCTGGAGAAGCTGGCAGCCCACAGCTTGGATAGATATATTTGCTGGGTTTAACAACTGGCTGGGTGGCTAGGCCCAGAGAACGGTGGTGAAGGAAGTGACATCTAGCTGGCCACCGGTCACCAGTGGTGTTCCCCAGGGGTTGGTGTTGGGGTCCAGACTCTTTAATATCTTTACTGATGATTTGGATGAGGGAATTGAGTGCACCCTCAGTAAATTTGCAGATGACACCAAGTTGGGGGAAAGTGTCTATCTGCCCGAGGGTAGGAAGGCCCTGCAGAGGGACCTGGTCAGGATGGGTAGATGGACAGAGGCCAGTGGGGTGAGGGTCAACATGGCTAAGTGCTGGGTCCTGCACTTTGGTCACAACTACCTCATGCAATGCTACAGGCCTGGGGGAGAGTGGCTGGAAAGCTGTGCAGAGGAAAGGATCTGGGGGTGCTGATTGATGCTTGCTAGAATAGGAGCCAGTAGTGTGTCCAGGTGGTCCAGAAGGCCAACAGAATCCTGGCTTGTGTCAGGAATAGTGCAGCCAGCAGCACCTGAGTGGTGATCATCCCCCTTGTATTCTGCTCTGGTGAGGCCACACTTTGAGTACTGTGTTCAGTTTTGGGCCCCTCACTGCATGAAAATCATCGAGGCCCTGGAACATGTCCAGAGAAAGGCTACGAAGCTGGTGAAGGACCTGGAACACAAGTCCTATGAGGAGCTTCTGAGGGAACAGGAGTTGTTTAGTCTGGAGAAGAGTAGGCTCAGGGGAGACCTTAGTGCTCTCTGCAAGTACCTGAAAGGAATCTGGGGGGAGCCGGGTGTCAAGCTCTTCTTGCTGAAGAACCAGCAATAGGACAAGAGGGAATGGCCTCAACTTGTGCCAGGGAAGGTTTAGGTTGGAGATTAGGAGACACTTATTTTCAAAAGAGTAGACAGGCATTGGAACAGATTGCCCGGGGAGGTGGTGGTGTCACCGCCCCTGGGGGTGTTTACGGAATTGTTGGGCTTAGTGCTTGGGAACATGGTTTTAATGAGTGACATTGACAGTAAGGGGACGGTTGGACCACATGATCTTGGAGGTCTTTTCCAACTGTAATGATTGTAATGATTCTATTATTCTATTATTCTGAGGTTTAGATCATTATTCTAAGGCAGTCATAACTCATCTACTTGCAGGTCACAAATGTCTGCTTCACTGGACACAGACTGAGAGACATCTCTGCCTTAATTCCTTGCAGAGGGAAAGTAAACTGATGACCAGCCCTGAACTGATGGACTTGACTGATTCAGAAGAGAACAGAGAATGTATCCTTACATCTTCTTGGAGCAGAGGGAAAGAAAGAAAGAGAGAAAAAGAGAGAGAGAAAGAAAGGAAAAAGGAAGAAGGAGGAAAGCAAGAGAGGGAAAGGAAAAAAGAAGAAGGGAAGGAAAAACTAACACCAAAGATAAACAAACAAAAAATTTGAAGATATTGATCATAGTGTGCAAAAGCCACACAAGTATTCATTTTAGTATTCAAGCCCATAATCATGTAAATTGTAGCTTAATCAATTAAAACACAATTAAATTAGAGAATAAAAGCACTATTGGAAATAATAAAAAATAAATAAAAATAAATAAAAAATAATAAAAATTATTAATAATAATAAAGATAAAATCTACAGCTACTTATATATCAGATATTCAATTAACTCCCATCTATCACCAAAAAGAATAATAAGAAAAAAAAAATCTGATAGTAAAAAGCATTTGGATTGAATTACGGGAATTATAAAAGACAAAGATGAGAGTGATTCCAGCATCTGGTGTACAATAAACTAATTTGGGTCTCTGTTGATAGTAACAGAAGTACCGATGGGAAAATGGTTCAGTAGCTGCAAAAGAAAGCTTGCAGCAAAATTCTGTAAATTGAAAAGGCAATAATGGGAAAGCAAGTCTCTAACAGAAGAGAAGAGAAGAGAAGAGAAGAGAAGAGAAGAGAAGAGAAGAGAAGAGAAGAGAAGAGAAGAGAAGAGAAGAGAAGAGAAGAGAAGAGAAGAGAAGAGAAGAGAAGAGAAGAGAAGAGAAGAGAAGAGAAGAGAAGAGAAGAGAAGAGAAGAGAAGAGAAGAGAAGAGAAGAGAAGAGAAGAGAAGAGAAGAGAAAAGGTGTCAGTTAAAATAACTTTCTTTTAACACTTGGAAATCATTGTTTTGTATACATAGGCTCTGATAATGCATTAGGACATATTGCCATTGGTATCAATACCACCACATCGGGCCTGTTGAGCAAATCTTCATTAGACAGCTTAGAAATTCTCCAGGATTATGGTACTGGAGAATCTGACACAAGACTAGGGGATAAGGAGTGAGACTGGTAGGTAAGGAGAGACATTGCAAATTTGGCCCTTCAGAAGTCCAAATCCAATTCCACCAGATTATTTAAAGAAAGAGGAAAATGAGAATGATTGAGGAATATTTACTACATTTGCCAGGAAAGTTTGAAAAAATACATAACATTAAGAATATTAATCAAAATAATGTGTTTTACATTGGAAACTGCAATTAAGATAATGTGGAAAGAGGAAAGGAGCACTTGACTTCCAATATACCCTTGCACTCTACATCTGACTGCAAATATGCTCATACTGCAAAATACAAGTAGCATCAACTTCAGACTAGATTTGGAATATCCCTGAATGGAATAAATGGAAAAGTGAAATTCACAAAAAGTTTCCCAGTTATAGTGAGTACACTGTGAAGAAACATCCATAGAAAATATGTGAAATTTCTCTATTGTTTGTTTAGTCTGTTTTTTGTTGTTTCTTCTTGTTGCTTGTTTGTTTTTGTTTTCCCATTCTATTGAAATATTTTTACTTTTCTTGCTTTTAGGACTTTATTTTTTCACAATGCTGTTACAAACACTTGTTTAGATATTTCTTAAAGCTTTTTCCTACATCAAGCTCCTTGTCAGATATATGGATAAAAATGCTATGATCTTCACAGACGTGAAGATAATTGCCCAGTGCAGTGACAGACAGTAAAGCAAGGTATTTACACTTTACGAAGGGCAGTTGGGTATCATAGAGGAAATCAGTAATGACTGCTACTGATCAGATCTGTATTTCCACAGAAGTTGATACCGTACCTGAACTATTTCCATTAATGATTTAGAAGATGGTACAAAACTGCCGAAGAAAAATACAGTGTGGCACAAAGATTTTTCAGAATTATAAATGAGAAAGATCTGACATTTGTAGAGAAGGTGAAACCTTGCTTGATAGGCATTTTTAGTGGGGAAAAAAAAAAAAAAAGGTTTACACATGCAAATTTATATTTTTTGAGTATGCATTATGTTACATGTATAAAGATGATATATAGAAAAAAAAAAGTGACTGAAAACAGTCCAAGTGTCTACTTAAGATGCAGGTCAACAGGTTATCTCAATGTACTGCTGTGATATAAAGGACCACAAAACAAAGGAATGCTGACTAGAGTTAGGGAATAGACCTTGCCTCTAAATACTAATATTTGCTCTCTAATGAGATGTTATTCAGGTACTCAGATACTTGGATGTTACTGGAAACTTATGAATAGGAGGGATGCAAAAATCCACAAAAGTAATTCAAGGACTGAAGATATTAAGATACATTTATATGTTAAGAATATTAAAATTAAACTTCTATGCAACGCAACAGTAAGTAATAACTATTCTCATAAGAAGAATATTTAAAGCTTGCAACTGCCCTTTGATCAAGCTGAGAATTTAAAAGCAACTGGTTTAAAAGCAACATTGAACATGCTCAAATTAGAACCAAAGAAGAGCTTTTTAAGTAAAGGTGATTAACCCTAGAAACAAGCTATCAAAGGACAGGTTAAATTTTCTATTCCTGGTAACTTCAGATAAAGCTGGCACCCTCACAGAAAGTACAGTTTGGTCAAAAACATGATGGAATCAATGCAGGGGTAATTGGGGGAAACTGAAACTGTATGAAATGCAGGGTGGAAGATTGGATGAGCTATAGCCCTAGAAAGAGCTATAGCTCAGTAAATCTCTGATAACACACATCTTGTTTGGGAGTGCCCAAAGGAGATTGCTTTATCTTTCTAGCATATTGTCACAGAAAAATATAGAGATGTTATATTAGGCTTTAGAAGTTCAGTACTTATAAGTCTCATTTTCTCCCAGTTTGGCAGTATCTTTCCTTGTTTCATTGCTTTTTAACAAGTTGAAAATGTCACAGCCATTGCCTGCAAATATCACCAAATGTTTTTTTGTGTGGCACTGTTTCCATAATAATTTAGTTTGGATTAAACCCATCTCCACCCTTCTGGGTTAGAGAGGGAGAGAAGGAGAAAAGCAGAATATCTATCTTTAATCTTTCAAAAAACTGTAGTGTGTTTCTTGCAGAGAGTAGTCCTTTCCTGGCCAATGTATGGCTATCTGAGCAGTCAGCTGACATAAAGAATAATTGTACCATGCTCATAATTCTTATTTTTGTGGAAAAGGTTTTGTGTCACTATAAAATGTTGTTTATTGATTATGCT
Organism: Aythya fuligula; assembly: GCF_009819795.1. Lineage (NCBI taxonomy): Eukaryota > Metazoa > Chordata > Aves > Anseriformes > Anatidae > Aythya > Aythya fuligula. Next base: position 70,425,681 of record NC_045593.1, on the reverse strand, counting down.
GACACTGTCAGTGAAGCCAGAGCCATTTCAGATTTAAGAATAAGAAAGAACTTCATGCCAAATCATATTCTTCATGATTGTCTTTGAATCCCTGAGAAGGGAGTTGTTTTCTACTGTATTTCCCAATTTACTGATATTGTGGTATTATTTATTGACGGAAAGAAAGAATAGGAGCTGCAGGAAAGGAGAAGCTAATAAGCAAACAATAAAATAGACTGAGGTCATATAATTGCTGTTGCTTAGTTTATCTCCATGTTTGAAGCCATGCTGTATCCCTGAGAATGCTTAAACTTCAACTCAAGTCTGTAACCAGCCTTGTTATAGGAGCACTTTCTGTAGAGGTTCATCTGGACACTAATATGGTTATTTCTCTCTGCATGAGTGCACAGATATTGCTCCTGTACTTCTCTGCATCTGACTGTAAAAAGCAATATTTTACTTGGTTTACGTTGCAGCAATCCATTATTTCCTTTACATTTTGTCATCTTCTCCGATATGAAATAACATTTTCAGTTCTCTCTTTTCTCTCCTTTCTGTATTGGACTTTAACTGTGATTTTTCAAGACTACAGAAGATTTGTTTTAACTACCTTAATGCACTCCTTTATCCTCTACCAACAAATTCTGGTTCATCTAATGTTGCAAACTTAAATTGAAACAAGAAGAGAGACTTGAACTCCCAACTCTTTTCATAATTCTAACATATAAAGTCCCACACAGAACCTTCTTAATACATTTTACTTCATCTTCCTCATAGTTATTATTTATATCTCATTATCAGCATAAGCTTTATTGGTCAAGTCATTGTATGGGTCCTGCAGAACAAAGCAGCAAAAGATTTGTGTGACTGTCAGTACAACAGAAGTGATGTTTGACATTAAGAATGACAGTCAGCCACAGCAGATGATGCAACAAGAGACTTACATAATCTATCCAAATAAAAGTAGCAGGTGTCAGCTCTGGTTTCACTGGCATAGCTTTCGTTGAGATACTTGCTAACACTGCATTCACTTAAAAAAACAGGAGGAACAGACCTCTTATAGTGATGGACTACACTGAATTTATCAGATAATTTACCACTGTGACTGCCAGTACAGTCTGTTGTTTGTAACCATATGAAGCATAGCAATTCCATTTTTCAAAATGCAGCACCACACACTGCAAGACTTAGTCCTAAGATGAATATGAAGTTCAGTTTTATTTTATATAGTAGCTTCCATTTGAAACATCAAAAACTAGTTGGCAAAGACACATGGAGCTGAGAGGGAACACTTTGCAGTGCCTGTCTCATCATTTACAAATGCAGAGAAAAAATGAATAAAAGAATGATGCAAGAAGACAAAAGAAAGCAGTGGTCTAGGGGGATGTGTTTCTCCAGTGGTAGGTAAGAGGTGATTGCTTGGGAATGAAATGCTCACTGCAATAAAAAACTCTCATTGCTGATGCTGACCATGAGAATTCAGCCTTAGCTGAATGGAACTCATTAAGAACCTATTTTCATTCCAAATTCTTTTCCACAGCCAACAGTAGCAACCTTTTTAGGTACTCTGGAGGAATAACTGAATACTTTTAAAATCTCTGTAACAGTACCATGGTGTTCTTCAGAGACAAAATGGATCAACAAGTGGGATTATCTGAGCAAAAGGGGATTGAGGAAGTGGGGGAGGAAATCACACCTGCCAGACAGTCTTTCAGCGTGTCTGCTATGGTCCAGAGAAACATAGAGAGATAAAAATTACAAGAGAAAGATAGTAAAAATGATCTGGACTGTGGATTCTGTAGCTGGACAATCTTTACCGGCACAGTATATGTATTGTTCAACAACAGAGGGAGAAATTTAAGTCTAATGAAATGGAGAAATAGAGGTAGCTCTCATAAACATAATTTCTTTTGTCAACCATAAACAAAATTTTGTTCCATTACATGTTGCCATCAAAGCAATGGCCCATAACACTTATAAACTGTATGTACATTTATCAATATTGTCAATATAATCAATAGTAACTTGCTTTAAACCCAAGTGTATGCTAAAATAATGCAATCAATAGTTTGTAAGTATTTTTTTTAACACTCTGGTAATATTGCTAGGCAGCATGTACAAACCTTTTATTTATGAGAGTGATGCGCACCACCAAAGTGGTAAACACAGTCTTGTATAGTTGCACTTAAGCAGTGTTAAGAAACAGCCCAAGTAACAAACTTCATGAGAAGAAAAAGCAAAGCAAGATAAATACAAGGAACTACAAACATGCAGGACATCCTGATGAACAAACAAGAAGGGTTATTGCTAAATGCAAAAGCAAGGAAAGTAGGTCAGGAGCAAACCAGAACCCTCATTCTGGAGGGGGAGCACGTAGTATAGGAATATCGACTAAGACAAACAAAAACAGAAGGAAAAGGACAAGACTTCTCAGACTCTTACTTTGAAATCAGAACTATGCAGCATAAAATTGACAGACCTGAGAGAGTGGTAGGTTGTTCAGCTACCTGTAGAGTCGAGACTGAATAGTAGTAGGTTCAGCCACAGAGCAGATAGCCAGGGTTGCAAGTGAATTTGCATGATTCTTAGAGGGAGCATGTTGCTACAAATTCACAGCTTTTGATGTCTGTGTCAGACAAAGAAATGCAAATTTGAACATGTCTATATGTACTGCCTGAAAATAACAACTTGTCTTCAAAGTGCAGAACAGAGAATGTGATGAGGGGTCCTTAACTGAGTAATAATTCAGCCACATTACAGGGTTTCTGGTTAATGTTGGCATAGAATAATCCGCTTTCTTTAAAAAAAATAAAATATATATATATATTATGTATAAATATATATATATTATATATAATATAAATAAATATATTATATATATATTTATATAAATATATAAATATATATATAAATATATATATATAAATATATATATAAATATATATATATTTATATTATATATATATATTTAATATATATATATTTATACTAAAGCAGTGCACTTAAGGTGGCAGGAGAATACAAATGAGAGATAGAATCATTCATATTTAAAAGAAGGCAGCCCCTGGAAAACCCTGTGACATTGGTCATGGTCTACAGTGATCTAGAGTGAGTTTTTCTGGAGAAAAAAAATAAATAATAAAGGCAAATAAAAGTCCAAGAGTACTGTTTTCTGGAGAGTTTCATTTAAATTAATTATTGCTGATGAGGAAAAGGCAGAGGTGCTCAATGCCTTCTTTGCCTCAGTCTTTAGTGGCAATACCAGTTGTTCTCTGGATACCCAGTACCCTGAGCTGGTGGAAGGGGATGGGGAGCAGGATGTGGCCCTCACCATCCACGAAGAACTGGTTGGTGACCTGCTACGGCACTTGGATGTGCACAAGTCAATGGGGCCGGATGGGATCCACCCAAGGGTACTGAGAGAACTGGCAGAGGAGCTGGCCAAGCCGCTTACCATCATTTATCAACAGTCCTGGCTATCAGGGGAGGTCCCAGTTGACTGGCGGCTAGCAAATGTGACGCCCATCTACAAGAAGGGCTGGAGGGCAGACCCGGGAAACTACAGGCCTGTCAGTTTGACCTCAGTGCCAGGGAAGCTCATGGAGCAGATCCTCTTGACAGTCATCACGCAGCACTTGCAGGGCAAAATCAGGCCCAGTCAGCATGGGTTTATGAAAGGCAGGTCCTGCTTGACGGACCTGATCTCCTTCTATGACAAAGTGACGCGCTGGGTGGATGAGGGAAAGGCTGTGGATGTGGTCTACCTTGACTTCAGCAAGGCTTTTGACACTGTTTCCCACAGCATTCTCCTCAAGAAACTGGCTGCTCTTGGCTTGGACTGGCACATACTTCGTTGGGTTAGAAACTGGCTGGATAGCCAGGCCCAAAGAGTTGTGGTGAATGGAGCCAAGTCCAGTTGGAGGCCAGTCACTAGTGGCGTCCCCCAGGGCTCGGTGCTGGGGCCGCTCCTCTTGAATATCTTCATCAATGATCTGGACGAGGGCATTGAGTGCACCCTCAGTAAGTTTGCTGATGACACCAAGCTATGCGCGTGTGTCGATCTGCTCGAGGGTAGGAAAGCTCTGCAGGAGGATCTGGATAGGCTGCACCGATGGGCTGAGGTCAACTGCATGAAGTTCAACAAGGCCAAGTGCCAGGTCCTCCACCTGGGGTGCAATAACCCCAAGCAGAGCTACAGGCTGGGAGATGAGTGGTTGGAGAGCTGCCAGGCAGAGAAGGACCTGGGAGTGTTGGTGGATAGTCGGCTGAATATGAGCCAGCAGTGTGCTCAGGTGGCCAAGAAGGCCAACAGCATCCTGGCTTGTATCAGAAACAGTGTGACCAGCAGGGCTAGGGAGGTGATTGTCCCCATGTACTCGGCTCTGGTGAGGCCGCACCTCGAGTACTGTGTTCAGTTTTGGACCCCTCGCTACAAGAAGGACATCGAGGTGCTTGAGCGGGTCCAGAGAAGGGCGATGAAGCTGGTGAGGTGCCTGGAGAACAAGTCCTACGAGGAGCGGCTGAGGGAGCTGGGCTTGTTCAGCCTGGAGAAAAGGAGGCTCAGGGGCGACCTTATTGCTCTCTACAGATACCTTAAAGGAGGCTGTAGTGAGGTGGGGGTTGGCCTGTTCTCCCACGTGCCTGGTGACAGGACGAGGGGGAATGGGCTAAAGTTGCGCCAGGGGAATTTTAGGTTAGATGTTAGGAAAAACTTCTTTACCGAAAGGGTTGTTAGACACTGGAACAGGCTGCCCAAGGAAGTGGTGGAGTCACCATCCCTGGAAGTCTTTAAAAGACGTTTAGACATAGAGCTTAGGGATATGGTTTAGTGGGGATTGTTAGCGTTAGGTAGAGGTTGGACTCGATGATCTTGAGATCTCTTCCAACCTAGAAATTCTGTGATTCTGCGATTCTGTGCTCATAGTAGAGCCTTCTTTCAGGCTATTGGTCAGCTTTATTTTTGCTTTGCCTTGTGCATAATGTTGTCTTTTTACATCTTGTCTACTATATCAGAATCACTTTCCATCTACTGTATTTCAGTAAAGTGGCTCAAAAAGAAAAAAATAATAATAATAAAAAAAAATTAAGCAGTTTCATTGTATTTTAGTTTGAAGAACTAGTTTGAGTAGACTTTATGCTGTTCTACACTGGCTCTCATTAGTTTTGAATATTTTGGTAACCTTTTTTTTTTTTTTTTTTTTTTTTTTTCCAGAACAAATAAATGGAATGTGTAGGCCTTGAATAATTAAATTTAGCTTTCTGAAAATCATGGACCATAATACTCACCCAACTTCATAAAATTATGCTGGACTTGAGGATATGAAATGTTACAGAATAATATTGCAACTAACTTTTCCAGAAACTGAGCGTAAAACTGGTGACATCCCATGCAAATAAAAATATTCTGAGTTCAGATTTGTATTTCTGCTCTCTTGAAAGCTCATTAATATTTCCAAGTAGGTAATTACTTTTATTCATAAATCAGGTGAGAATTGTTCTTGTGTTCAGTGTGTAATAATTGCTTCAGTAATGTAACTCTAATCCACTTTGTCTCATGAGTTTACACCTGTAAACCTGTTTACACCTGTTGTGTGTACACATGTATACACACAAATGGAAATGATGAATTGACATCTCATAACTGCAAAGCAGTAAGACACTATGTACACATAGTTAGGCACTATGATTGCAATGAACACCTTGAATTCCCTTCAGATTAACATACTTTACTTCACAGATTGAGGATACTACAAGTGAATACCACTTTTCTAGTTTACTATTGCCTTTCAGCAGCCAGGCAGTAACTCCTAAAGGTGCACTAAGGTCTTTATTTGTGATCACACATTTGAATATTTCACCCTTTCAGGTTTTGGAATATTTCACCGTAAGTCACTTGCTAACCTTTAGGGACAGGCATAGCTTTATTAGCCAGGATTGGACTACATCCATTTCTATTCACTAAGCATCTTGACCAAAGGCAAAGGTATGTTCAAAGGGACTCAGAAAAAAAAATTGTCTGAATGTCCAGTGTTAATCCTAGCTTGCAAAACGCTGCTGAGAGGAAAAAAAAATAAATAAATAAATAAAATCATTCAACCCCTCTGGCATAAAGAAAATAAGGCACTGTACAGCAAGATCTCCCAAGAAGAGCAAAATCACTTACTAAATTATTGATTTGTTATGTTGAAATAGGAATCCTTATTTCTAACCCAGGAAGAAATCTCTTCTAGAAAGCATTTCTACAGCTGAAACCAAATTTTTCTGTTTTCATCATGTAGCCTGTGCAACTCTGAGGACGTGAACCAGCCAGTGGAGAGGTATTTATATCTGCACTGTACTGGCAGAGTGCAATCAACCCATGACTCTGACAGTTGAACAGATCATGTCTCTCCTGACATTTTATGGCAAAGACATACATAAAACTGCTTGCAGCTGTAGGGAGAACAAGTGTCCTGCAGATGCTAGAAAAGAAGAACAGGTAAACTTTGGACAATAATTCACAGATTATGGACACTTGTCAGGCATTATGACTTTTTCATCTAGTACTAAATATAGATGAAAAGGTCATAATTTTTCTGAGTGCTGTAACACATCATGAGTTATCGGTCCCTGTGATATCAGTCCGCGGCACCACACTTCCTAGATTTCAGCTGGACAATGCATCACTGCAGCTTCCAGGTCAGTGTTGAGTCTTCCCATTGAAACTATTAAAAAAAATAATAAAAAAATACATTGTAGATTCCGTGTGAATGATGTACTTCAAAAGAAATTGTTTAATTTCCTATATTCTATTTCCAAGTAAAAGTCCTGAAAAGCCTTGTTGTTGACAGAAACAACTATTAGATACATCTGTCCATATCTCAAATTGTCAAATTAAGAAAAAAGACAAGGTAAACAGGAAAGTGTCCAGGATATACTCCTAAACAATCTTTCAAATTATCTTACTATATTTTTTCAGAAATTGTGATACTTTTTAGTTGTAAATTAATGTCAACTAAGTTAAACCAACAGCCCATGCTAAGAACATAAGCTAATTCCATCTAAACTTCCCACATATATGAAGTTGGAAATTAATGCTGACACTATAGTTGACTTAAAATCTTGGATAGAAAAAATAATAATAATAATATACCTGTTTGGAAGATGTTCTGTGATTTGTCTATGGTGTCTTCTTTACTCATTTGCAAGATTAGAAGATATGTAAATAGTCACAAGATAATTGAATTCTCCAATCCTCCACCTCTGAATTTAAAATATAAAAATATAAAAGTTTTAGTACTGTAAAGCAGGGAGGCCCAACAGAAGGGTGTCAAAAGTAGTGCCCTTTATGTGGGTTATATGCTAATGCATGCTCTTTTTTACTTACCTGCAGGAGTGAGAACCAAAAGGGATCAGTACAGATTCCTGTTTTGTTAGAAAGGTCATCCTTAGCCTCTTTTATTTTTTCTCTTTCTTTTCAGAGTGAAAAACAAACAAACAACAACAACAACAACAACAAAAGTGTTCTTTTATTGTTTTTCAATTTTAATTTTACTGTAACCCAAGGTCCCACTCTGGTGACACAAACAACTTCCAGATGAATTAAATACATGTGTTCGTGACACTGTGACTATAGCTGTAAGCTGAGCAGTCTTCCGAGCACAGGTCAATACTAGTAAATGTAACAGTGTGCAAAAGAGAAATGAGATACGCAAGATAAATAAGATAAATCTGTTGACTGAAGAATGAAGATATTCCACTTATATAAAACAAACACATACACATACACAAGGTTTTAAAAAAGTGAGTATAATTCTTTCATAACTTTATTTCATAATTTTGGCTAGAAATAAATGAATTAAATACATTAATTCCCTTAGTTTTATATTACCAATTCAGTCTGAATTTCTGTTTATTGTTTACAGAAAAGTGCCTTGCTTTAGAAGATGTGGTCAGCTATTTGGTAAGATTTTAAATCTTCTAGTGAGATTTATTTATTTTTTTAAGTCCAGGACCTTTAAATTCAAATGAGGTTTCTAAGGTACATCTCTAAAATATGAATCTGAAATCACAAAAAACAATTATGTTTTCATTAATTACATCACATTTTTAATTTTTACAATTAGCTCCAGTTGTAAAATTACAATAAAATAAGAAGATACTCATTGCTAATATGCTGCAATTGTTCAGTACTCCCTTTGTTTGTTTGTTTGTTTTAAAAAAATAATGGAGTAAAGGAATAAAAGACAGAGTATAAACAAATACAAATTTAGATTTCTATCAATCGCTTATTTTTGTGCTACTTAGATTATTAATAAATATTTTCATAATTGTTTTTTTCACAATCCATCTGTGATTTTAGGAGGAAGGATGATGAAGCAATTTAAGAGATCTAATACAAAATTTTATAAGACTGCTATATATTATATATATATATATATATATAAATGTTATATCCTTTCATATATCTTCAAACTGCACATTCACTGATCACTGTTCCTTTGACTAACCTCTGTTAGCATTAGCGAAGTGTGCTAAATGGAGGTCAACCTCCACTTTGTGGAAAATAAAGCTGGTAAAAGGCAAGCTCAACTTTTATTTTTAAGTAGGTAACAGACTGTAAGGGATAATTGACAGTGAACAGTGATGTTATTCTGTTTAGTAAATGAACCCCTATGAAGCAGTCAGTAGTCAGTGCAGGTTCTTGGGTTGTGCACACGGTATGATAGTTCAGGGTATTGTATTTAATCATTATGGTCCAGAACACAACCAGTATTCCAGCTCTTCGTTGCAATTTTGACCTCTTTTAATCATTGTGTTATTTTCCTCCAAACCTTTCAGAGTCACTCATGGTTATTCAAGTTTGGTTTTCAGCTGCAAGGCTTCCCCTCACTTCTCTACCATGGCAAAATTTAAATACCTCAGTAGGACAGAATGTTGCTCACCTGGATCTACAAACTGACTGTATCGAAGAGGGTTATGTGGCATTTGCTCTCTGCATGAACAGAACAGGCTTCAGAGTAAAGTGTGTTGTCTTAAAAATACTGCTGAAAGTAAACTAGTGAGTACATATGGGAAGGAAGCAAGTAACTCACTAAAGGGAGGGTCTAGTTTCAATTTGGATGTCTTTTAATGACATACATAAATAATATATATACATATGCTACTTTGAACTTAGACTCTTCTACAGAAACTCTGATATCTTCCTTAGTTATTCAGTAGTTAAAGCTTATGGATGTATGTTATAAAAATAGAGCTTTTGATTTTGTGCATTTTACAGAACAATTAATTTATAGCTTGTAAAACACGTGAAACAAATCTGTGTACTAAACAAAGAAGAATCAGTGGTGATTCAAATGCCACAGAAATTTGAATATGTACAAATACACATAACTGTTTCTCAGCTTTAAAAATTTGGAAGAATAAAATAATGCACAGACTTTAAGCTTTGCTAATTTGTACTTAAGGATTTGGCTTAGAGAAAACCCATTTGGTTAATTTTAACACATCTTCAATTCCCAGAAAAGTTCTAGAATGCTGGAAAAATGTTTATATTTTGCCAATGTCAAACAGGGTGAAGAGAAACCTCACAACATTCATAAATAAATAATGAGAAAACTGTCAAGAATTAAATGGGTAAATGAGGATTGCACAAATTTATGGATCTAGAGTTTTGACAAGGAAATCAGATTTCAGATTTATTTATTTATTTATTTATTTATTTATTTATTTATTTATTTATTTTGTGAATTGTGTATTTAACTGAGAAACAATTCTGCAGATACAGCAAAATGAGATTTGTCTACAAGAAGACACTGCAGTAACCATAGCTTATGCAGACATTATTAGGCTATTTTTAAACTAGCTACCCTGGTTACTGCTTCTGCAGTGAGATGCTCTGAGGGTTACATATGCTGAATATCTTCTTGGATTCCAAACCTCTGATTATCCAAGGCTCCACTACATGCTAAATATGCATAAAATACATTATTCTTTTCTATGTAAGGAGTAAATTTTGCATCCTTTTCCATGTCCATTTATCTATCTGTCTTAAATGAAACTATCTGTTAGTGTCAGTAATGGTGACTACTACACTGAAAAAAATAGAAAACCAGCTAAAGCAGAAGGTAGAACAGCGTCATGAGCTTTTACCATTTTCACATGTATTTGGGTTGTTAAAAATATTCTGCTGCTCATTATCTGTTCCTCAGTAATGTACATTTTATAATCAAAATAGCCAAAGGTCTCACATTCATAATGCCTTTTAGAAACTGCTAGATAAGATCTTCAGAGTTTATGTTTGTAGTTTAAAGGCACATTTTAATAGAAAATAAGTTTTAATTAAAAAAAAAAAAAAAAAAAGTTCATTTTTCTCTACAAATAAAGCTCTTTTTCTCTGATCTTGTGGTATCATTAATGGGACTTGCCTTCCACTCAACCACAGAGGAAGTAAGTGTGGTATTGAATTCACTAGGTGGATTACAGCATTCAAGCCTACAATGCTAATTTGAATGGAAGGAATATTTGAGCTTCTCTAATGTGATTCAGCTCTCTTCTAGCAATTGGCCTGTGGGAGGACACAATCTGTTCTATCTGGTGTTGTCAGTGATTCACTTCTTTGACTCTGACTGGTTGCTGCTGCAATCCTTACCAATTGCACAGGAAATGGTGTGATTAATCATACATATCTTTGTTTAGAACCCACAGTTATTATTTAATGTAATTACTTCCCAACTGCGGTTTAGTTTGAAAATTAGTGTTTCATTGTTTTATTTATTTATTTTAATTTGAAGTCTTTCTGCTCTGGTGTGCATGGCAGAAGAACCTATGAGAAGGAATATCAATCCAATATTTATTTTTTTTTCTCAAATTTTGTAAATAAATCCCCCTCCCCAGACACTTACTTTCAGTTGCATAACTGTTAGGATACCTTTGTATACTTTCCAGTTCATATTTATATCATATTGCATCATACGGGATGCATCAAGCACGGCATTGCTAGCCAGTCAAGGGAAGTGATTATCCTGCTCTACTCTTAACTGGTGCGGCCTCACCTCCAGTACTGTGTGCAGTTCTGGGCACCACAGTACAAAAAGGACATTAAACTGTTGGAGAGTGTCCAGAGGAGGGCGACAAAGATGGTGAAGGGCCAGAAGGGGAAGACATACATGTTTGAGGAGCGTCTGAGGGCACTGAGCCTGTTCAGCCTGGAGAAGAGGAGGCTGAGGGGAGACCTCATCGTGGTCTACAACTTCCTCAAGAGCAGTGGAGAGGCAGGTGACCTATTCTCTGTAAACACCAGTGATAGGACCCGTGGGAACGGTGTTAAACTGAGGCAGGGGAAGTTTAGGCTGGACATCAGGAAGAGGTTCTTCACTGAGAGGGTGGTTGCACACTGGAACAGGCTCCCCAGGGAAGTAGTCACTGCACCAAGCCTGTCTGAATTTAACAAGCGATTGGACTGTGGATTTAGTCACATGGTCTAAACTTTTGGGTAGACCTGTGTGGTGCCAGGATTTGGATTTGATGATTCTTATGGGTCCCTTTCAACTCGAGATATTCTATGATTCCATGATTCTATGATATAAAATATTTAACTGTTTGCATGGATCAGCTATATTAGCTATTAGAAAAGAAAATTAGCCAAGGCAGACTTCAATTTCCCACATTTATTTTTAATTCCAGGTTATTTTTGATGTCTTAGTTACTTGTTAAAACAGCAACAATAAAATGCAACATATAATTAAGAATTAGAAAGTAAAAAGATTTACCAATTTTTGTGTATGTTTCGATACTCATATTTGTCAGCTGGGGCAGGGCTAGACAGCTTAACAAGATCTTGCAACATGAAGGATTGTAAGGAAGCATGTGGCAGACCACAGTGTCACTTTACTTTTTCAATGAATCACTTGTGGTTCAACCTAGAATAAAGTTATATATACATATATATATAGTCTTTCCAGCAACAGCTGTTTATGTATCCCAGCATTTTTTTTCAAGTGTATTTTTTCAGACTTAGGTCTTCATTTCAGTCCTGCCTATTGCAGTATTTTCCATGAGACTTCTGGAGGTTATTCTATTTTCTTCAGTCTGAGATTTCTCAGCTGTAAAATAAGAATAATAACACTTACTGGCCCTGGTTTTGTTTTATAGGATGTGGGTTCTTCAGGGCATAGAACAACTTTATATATTTGCATATCACAGCAAAATCTTGGCAAAGGTCTACAGATGCTGTTAAAGTACACAAAATAATAAAAAGTGCATTATCTTTAATTGGTTTTACTTTATGTCCTCTTAAATTCAAAGCAATAACTTTAGGTGAGGAGCAGTGTAAAATATTATACCACAAGCATCATATCACAATTTGGGGGATTACTTTACCCCCAGCATATAAAACCTGCAGGAGACATGTTAATAAAGAAGTCTATAGAAGCCTCTAGAATGTTGCCTCTTGAAGAACTCTTCCCTCTTGAGGCACATCAGTGATAGGTATATTTCAGGCTCCAAACTTCTCCTAGCTGGTCAGTTGTATTTTGTTTGTTTGTTTTGTTTGTTTGTTTTCTAATGTTAATATGAGTTTGGGTAAGACACGCTAGAGTGGAAACCCAAACTTTACCATAAAGTTTAACAATCTCTCTCTGACAGTGATGAGGAGAAGGACAGGTCAGGGCAGGGCAAGGCAGGGCAGGGCAGGGGAGGGGGGAAAAGAAGGGGAGGGGAGGGAGGGGGAAGGGACGGGAGGGCAGGATGCAGGACTGAATTGAAGATCTATCTATTGTCCTGCACTACTCTGTCCTCCAGAGACCCTATGTAGGGTACTACATTCAGAACAAGAGAGATATGGACCTGTTGCAGTGAGTCCAGAGATGATCAGAGGTCTGAAACACCTCTCATATGAAGAAAGTCTAACATTGCTGGGGTTGCTTAGCCTGGAGACAAGAGGGCTTTAGGGAAACCTTATTGTGGCCTTTCAATATTTAGAAGGAGCTTGTAAGAAAGACACAGAAAGAATCTTTTGCAGGGATTTTAGTGATAGGACAAGGAGCAATATTTTTAAACTGAAAAAGGGTCGATTTAGGTTGAAAATAAGGAAGAAATATTTTACAGTGCTGATGGTGAGACACTGGAACAGGTTGCCAAGAGAAGTTGTGGATGCATTAGATGTGTTCAAAGTTAGCTTGTACAGGGTTTTGAAAAGCTTGGTCTAGTTGTCCCTGCCATGGCAGTGGGTTAGAACAAGATGATCTTTGAAGGTCTCTTTCAACCCCACACCATTTTATGGTTTTGTGAAGTTCCACAAGCTCTTGTCTCTCTGAATGATGGAACTGTTTTAAAATAAGTACCAGAGAGCTTTCTACTGTATGCAGGTGGTCTGGGCACAAGTCGTCCTTAAATATACTAAATATACTACTAAATATACTACTAAATATACTACTACTTGATGGTATTATGATACATTTTTCTGACATTCTGGAGTGTTTTGTTGTTGTTGTTTTCCCCTGAGAAAAATAACAGGCTGTGCCATCAGGCCTGGTTCAGCATCAGTCCTCAGCATCTTCAGGATGTTCCAAATGATGGATCTGTGAGTGCTGCAAAGAAGTATATATTTCTGTCGTTAAAAAAGGTACAGATGGAAAGCTTTCCCTAGGATAGTATTCCAAAGTTTATAAAATATTCCTGACTTTTAGAGGTGTATAGTTCTATCATGACAGATACAACAAAACGATCACTTTTTACCAAAAGTTACAAGAAGTAATTCCTGCATAATACAGTAATTGGGTGATTAGTAGCATGGCAGAATTGATTAACTACTTAGATATAATTTGTGTTTTCCTTCTCTGTTGAATTGCTAAACTGAAAAGTGCAATGAAGAAAAAACAAGATAAAATAGAAATCATCCACACTGATCAAACTAATTTTATAATTTAAATTGTATATGTTAACCACAAATGTAGCCACTGAATACAATCTGTAGTTTCTTAATAAATCATGTAATCCTTTTCTGCATGTGAATGCACAGTATAAAAGGGATTGAGATGTACTCTGATTTGGAAAAATGAAGAGAAAGAAGAAAAGATTGAAATTGAACTTTATTTTCCAATTATGTTAGAAAATAAAATACAGGAAACCCACTCATAAAGTTTTATTAGACCAGAGATTACAGTTCAGAAAAATTTTATAAAATGAAGGCAATGTTTTTTCTTCAGTATGTCTAGTTTCTTCATGCCTGTTGTGCTTCTTCTGTTCTAATATCAGAATTTTGTAGGTAGTAGTGATGTAACGTAATCACAGAAATTATTCTTATCCCATAATCACTGAACTGGCCTAAGGACAGATTAACTTTACTGAGCCATCTGGGAAGTGGATTTATCTTTCTTCTAGTGTTCACTGGCTAAAAAGAAGGTTATGTTCTAGCTCTAGAGTCACTGCTTGCACATGGGGCACAGATGCTGTAGGGATCATATCTACTGGCAGTCCTTGCTTTTTCTACTCTTTATACCACATGTATTTCTTCCTTCTGAAGTTTTTAAACAACAACAAAAGGACTGTAGCAATAGCAAATCTTCCAATTCCAGCATAGCTTCTGCTTTCTTCTATACATCCTCCATAAAAATATAATAATAATGATAATAATAAATAAATAAATAAATAAATAAATAAATAAATAATAATAATAATAATAATAATATTTCCATAGTTTTATTACCTATACTACCTAAGACCCTCTTTTCTCTGGTGTTTTAAACAGGAAGAACATATCTAACAAATTCTCATGATTTATTTATTTTCTGTAATTACTCATAAAAATCTGCAGTTAATCAATTTGATTGAATCATTGTTACTCCCTAGAATCATAACAGAAATATGCTTGGAGCTTTTTGTTTGTTTGTTTGTTTGTTTGTTTGTTTTGTTTTTTGTATGTGGATTTTCCAGTAGATAGGTAAGTTTTCTGAGCTCTGAGGTCAGACAAATAACCATTATCTCAATATGGTACTAAGAATTTTGCAATGTTTTACCCAAAAAATAATGGTGTTGCCATTATTACAGTAATACATTCCAACACAGACCATTTGTATTTCAAAACTCTGTGTTTTCAATGAATAAAGTATCTTTTTTGCTTCCAGACTGAGGTTTTCAGGATATTAATATGTCTATTTCACTGAAAAAGAAAAGTTCTGTTAGATCACTTGATGAAGTCATCAGAGATAAACCTTGTAATATGAATGCCAGAACAAAGTCATTCATCAGATTCTCCAAAAATCTTTTGCTTAAAAATATTAAGGTGAGATATCATTTTTGCTTTCCTCTTGCTTTTTCATTCTTTAAGATTCAAGTTTAACGGCTCCACATTGCAACTTTACTGTAAGAAAAAGTTAAAAACAAAAGCAATGTTTTCTGGATAGCCACTTGATTCTAGCTATTAAGTCTCTAAGAAAAATATTTATAGGCTTAAAAAGTAGCTGGGAGAACTGCAAGATTGTGAACACTGAATTTAGTTAATAAATAAATAATTAAACTTATATATATATATATATATACGCACTTTATAGCTGAATAGCTAATAAGCAGTATGCAATTTCAGTTCCACATTTCTAGACCTAAACTGTTATAAAACAGTTTGGTCACAATGTCACATAGTAGACTGTTATAACATTACTCGTGCACATTTATTCTTCTTTATTATCTTTAGCTGTTGTAGCATTTATTTATTTATTTATTTGGGTAAATGAAACTGCCAGGTTTTGAGGGTTTTGTATTATTTTGAGGGTTTTGTATTATTTTTTTTTTTGAGGGTTTTGTATTATTTTTTTTTGAGGGTTTTGTATTATTTTCATCAGACTCCAGAGAAATATTAAATTTCACAATTTCAGAATCTAAATAGATTGCTAAATGAAAAAAATAAACTGTTGTGCTGCATACTGCAAGACATACTGCGAACACATGGCCATGTATGTGGCTTCTTTACATCCATCCTTAAACATGTGTAATAAGGTCATTAGGGCATCCAGCCTAGAGAAGGGGTAACAAAGCATGACACTCTTCCCTTCCTATTGTCTATTTCAAAGTCCCACAAACACCACAGACACAGAGTAGAACTTAGAATCAGAAAACTCATTTATATTGGAACCTCTAGAGTAAGGTGTTTATTGGAACAAATTATACCTTGTTTAACAGAAAAAGCTTGAACTGAAAAGCATATTGGTATGTTAAACACTGTCATGAAAAGATCAATACCATATCAAATCTCAGTGTAAGAGTATAGCCCTTTTAATTTTGCTAATACTATGTCTTTTAGCACAATAGTGGGTTTTGGAGGATTATTTTTATTTTTAATCAAGATAACAATGATTCTTATTCTCTTACACTTCAAGGAAAAAGCAAAAAAATAAAACCTCACATTTGATTGTCAGTATGCAAAACAATGGTTCTGACCTTATTAGCCCTACAGTAAAGAAAAAATAAAAGAAAATAAACATAGATAGTATGCTGGTTTTGAATTTCTACATTAAAATCTCAGAACTACTGTATTTTACTCCCTCCAGGAAGATAAATAAATAAATAAATAGATTGATAAAACAAAACAGAACAAAAACAGAACAAAACCCAGAAGTCTAAGTCAGTATTTTCTGGGTGAAAACAGTTTAAGTGTGTTCAACTTCTGTTTGATGTCATAGGTGAGATTTAATTCTACAGTAAATGAAACCTTGCAAATTAAATATATATATAAATTGTCTGTGATCATAATGAATCCCAATACTGTCTGTACTCTCATTAAATTTAGACATCTTCAACAGATATTTAATAATTTGCTTAGTGGTATTAATGTGACGGGGCTCTAAAAATTTCCTTTGTGAACTCATATGCTTCCTGGTAGTCCTTATTTACATAGTGATGCTGTTGAAACACACAGAAAGATAATTGACTTGTATACAAGAATTTTGTGGGATTAATTTATAATATAAGTCTACAAATATAACTTTGCAAAGATATTACATAAAACAACTGTATTTGGGGTTCAGTCTTGCAGTTAGTTCTGTTATATCATGACCTGTAATAATTGAGATCAAGTAATATTGCCAGGTAAGGCTTATAAAGGCAAAGCTTTTAAAAAATAGATTCTCTTATGATGTATTTTTTCAGAACTGCACTGAATCTGGAGGTATAGGTATAGCTGGAACAAAGTCTACCAAAATAATTTTGACTATAAGCCTTTTATATATTTTTAAATGGATAACCAGAACAAGAACAAATCAACAAAATGAAAACAGTACTAAATTTTTACTTAGCTAATAGAATGGTGGCAGAATTTGAAAGTAATGGAGACTGCAAAGCCCCATTTTAGTGGTTATCTAATTATGCTAAGTGATATATCCAGTTTTAGTGGAACTACTTAGGAAATCCAGTGCTCTCAGTTTGCTGATGTAGAACTACGGTCACAGACACACAATGTATATTGCCATTTTTTATTTGTAGTATAGGTGCAGATGTAAGCTGGAGAAATTTGATATGAAATTAATTAGGTAAGCATCTACAAATTTTCTTGATCAAAACCACTGCCTGTCCCTTACCTTTTCACTACACTTCAATAACACTTTCAGTGAGATTAGAGATTAGCAATGTAGGCATTTTTAGCATTGATAAAAGTCCAGGAAATCAATGGCCTGTGAAATACTGAACTACTGATTGTTCTGGTTTCAGTAAGGACAGAGTTAATTTTCTTCCTAGAAGCTGGTAGGGTGCTATGTTTTGGCTTAGGATGAGAAGAGTGCTGATAACATGCTGATGTTTTAATTGTTGCAGAGCAGTGCTTACATCAAGCCAAGGACGTTTCAGCTTCTCACTGTGTCCTGCCAACAGGCAGGCTGGGGGTGCAGCAAGAGCTGGGAGGGGACAGACCCAGAACAGCTGACCCAAACTAGCCAAAGGGGTATTCCATACCATCTGACGTCATGCTAAACAATATATAGGGGTGGCTAGCGGGGGGGGGGGGGGGGGGGCTGCACTGCTCGGGGTTAGGCTGGGCATCGGTCAGTGGGTGGTGAGCAATTGCATTGTGCATCATTTGTTTCGTACACATTATTATTAGTAGTAGTACTACTATCATCGTTATTGTTATTATTATTATTGTTATTATTATTTAAAAATGTCTTTATCTGAACTCACAGGCTTCACTTTCCCATTTCTCTCCCCCATCCCAGAGAGGGAGTGGGGAGGGTGAGGGCTGTGTGGTGTTAGCTGCCGGCCAGGTTAAACCACAACAGTCCTTTTTGGCACCCAACGTGGGGCCCAAAGGGTTGAGATAATGACAGATCTGACCAGAGTGTGTTAAACTACAATTGGTATAAGTATTATACCTGCTTAATAGTTGCTAGTCATAATGCTGATTGCTTTAATCTCAAGTCTGCTGTGCCTGTTTTCCAAATTGAGTATTATAGCATGTTGCTTTCCGTATGTGCTCTCTTTCATGCTGTTTATCCTTTCCGGGCCCTGGTTTAAGATCAGTATGGTACTGTGCGTTGTAACAGTGGCTTGCGATATGATGACAGTTCTGGTCATGACTCCAACCTGGTATTTGTACACAGCACTGTCGTAGATTTTATGCTTTGGAAAACATATCTCAGAAACTATTAACAACTACACCTATTGCCTTTTTTCATCAGAGAGACAATCTGGGGAGGGGACAGGGGAAGATGTTTTTTTCCTACTTGTTCACTCTCCCTTTCTCCTTCACTGCCCTCTTATCCTCAGAGCTTGTTACAATAGTTCTCCAAGATGTTGAATATCCTTGGGATACTCAGACCAGAATGTTCTTGTTATTGTCTCCTGAATGTGTTTCAGGTTTTGTTTAAAGTTACACAACTACTTAGGAATCTCATCCAGAGATCTGTCCTGAGGCACGACAGTTGTGGGTGGCAGGGAGTGTGGGCAGGTTTCTAGAGCAGTGGGCACCTCCAATGTTTTGGAAATTCACCCCTGAACAACTGCAAAATCCTAAGAAACTGATAGAATGCTTGAAAAAAAGGGTGTCATGACTCTGGCAGTTCCAAAGTGACACTCTAACATGCTGGGGTCAGGCCCAAGCCTATCGAGCTGCAATTGATGCTACTGTCAACCTAGTGACAGGCCCAACGGCCACTCCAACCCCAACTATGGGCCCTGCAGCTGTTCCAGCTCCTGCAGCCACTCCAGCTCCTGCAGCTGCTCCAGCTCCTGTGGCTGGGTCAGAGAAACGAACTGTAGCAGTGCAAGTTGCCCCTGCAGAGGTTATTCCAACCCCTGTGGCAGGCCCTGTGGCTGGGTCAGAGAAACGGGCTGTAGCAGTGCAAATTGCCCCTGTAGACAAGGTGAAAAAATGGTATAGAGATTCAGGATGTTTAGAACACAGAGAGTCTTCTGCTAAGTCTAGGTTTAGAGAAGATGATGCTGGGCCATCGGGGATTCAGGAGGAGGAAGATGAGGATGTCGAAAAATCAACTGTAACTACCTGAAACCTATACCAGCGTGAGCTATGAGATGTGTGAAATGATTTTGGTTGCTGCATAGGTGAGCAGCTTGTCACCTGGCTGCTCCGGTGCTGGGACATCAGGGCCAGTTGTGTGGAATTAGAGGGCACGGAAGCCAGGTAGCTAGGATCCCTTGCTAGAGACACAGGCATTAACAAAGCAATTGGAGATGGAGCATGATCTCACAGCCTCTGGAGGCGTCTCCTGTCAGCTGTGCGGGAAGGTATCCCTTTAAGGAAGAACTTGTATGTCTACCAGGCAAGTGGACCACAGTGGAGAATGGAATCCAGTACCTGAGGGAATTAGCCATATGGGCAGTGATTTATGATGACCTACCATAGGTCCTCATAGCAACAGACAAACATCCACAGATCCAGATGAAGTCAAGTGTACACGACCCATGTGGTGGGAGTTTGTACAGAGTGCACCATCATCATATGCCAGCTCGTTGACAATAATGGCCTGGAAAGAGGATGAGGAACCTACAGTGGATGAAGTGGCTAAACAACTCTGGGAGTATGAAGAAAGTCTCTCCTTTTCCTTACAGGCATGCGTCTTGGCTGTGGAGAAACTTTCTAAGAGTTCCACCAACTTAAAGAGAATTTATCTTCCTTCCCACCTGAACAAGCCAGTGTCCCCCAAATGAAAGAGAATACTTTGGAGAAATTGTCTGAAAAGTTCCACCAACTTGAAGAGAGATTATTTTCCTCCCCACCTGTACAAACCAGTATCTCAGTTATAAGGGGTAAGCATTCATCTGCACAAGGAAGATGATATGGTGGGTACACACCCCATGCCACCCTATGGTCTTACCTACGAGACCATGGAGAAGATATGACAAAATGGGATGGAAAATCTACCACAACCCTAGAGGCATGGGTATGTGAATAGCAAAAGAAAACAATCTGGAAAAAGGGGTTCTCTGTAAAGTTTGCTGCTCCAACTTCAAGCAGGCAGTCCTTTAAACACAGAAACGAAGAAGATTCTGACCAGGATTACAGGGGCCCTGCCTCCAGCCAGGGGGAGGAAAGGGACAATTGAGTTTATTGGACTGTGTGGATTCGATGGCCTGGCATGTCAGACACACCAAAGTATAAGGCTTTAGTAGACACTGGTGCACAGTGTATTCTAATGCCATCAAGCTATAAAGGGCCAGAGCCCGTCTGTGTTTATGGAGTGCCAGGGGATCTCAGCAGTTAACTGTATTGGAGACTGAAGTGAGTGTAACTGGGAATAAGTGGCAAAAGCACTGTATTATGACTGGCCAGATGCTTCGTGTATCCTTGGCATAGACTATCTTAGAAGAGGATATTTCAAGGACCTAAAAGGGTTCCAATGGGCTTTTGGCATAGCTGCCTTAGAGACAGAGGACATTAAACAATTGTCTGCCTTGCCCGGTCTCTCAGAGGACCCTTCTGTTGTGGGGTTGCTGAGAGTCAAAGAACAGCAAGTGCCAATCGCTACCACAGCTGTGTGCCGGCAGCAATGTCGCACCAACCGAGACTCCCTGATTCCCATCCATAAGCTAATTCATCAATTGAAGAGCCAAGGAGTGATCAGCAAGACTCATTCACCTTTTAATAGTCCCATATGGCCAATGTAAAAGTCTAATGATGAATGGAAACTAACAGTGGACTATCATGGCCTGAATGAAGTCACTGATGAACAGTACATCAAAGACATAAATTAACTCAATCAAGTTGATATCCTGTGCTTTCATATGACATTACCAGAACTACTTACTATACATGCAAAACCTTAGAAACATTCTAAGTTTATCTGCATTCCTTCTAAAAATTACTTCCTGCATCCTTTCATGAAGTTATTGTCACATGGGCAAGGCAGAACCTTTGCCTGGAGGCCACTATCAGAAAACAAAACAAAACCATATTTTTATTTCGCTTTTGTAGCAGATAATAAACTCCAGTTCTAATTTTCTACTTGCCTGTGAACTACCACAAAGAGTGAAATAAGATGATGAGGACACCAGAGCTTTCAAATTCTTTTACTCAAGTAGCTGTGAACAGATATTAATCCCAGGTGCTTCCATATGTTTTTAAAAACAATTGATAAACAGTTGATATACAATATTTGCCTTTATGAAAGTTTATATCCTTATGGTAGTTTTTTTGCTTATTTAAAGTATTAGAGAATGTAACCTGATTCTTGACAATTTATTCAACACATTTTTGAGATTTAGTGTGTGTCTGGGTGTATACATCTCCTCATCCACCCATCTTATGGAGTTCTAGAATCACTTAAACCTAAAGAGTGATTTCAAAATCGAATAAACAACAAAACAAGAGAACTTTTTTCTTCTTTTGCAGACATAGTTCTACAAAATGTAGGGTTATGGAAGTGGTAGAAAATCTTGACAGATTCTTCCAGTGTAGGATCTAGGGTTCACTATTTAAAACAGTAGTGGCCATGTCCAAAATAACACCCAGATAGGGTGATTCAGCACACAGTTGACAGCAGGCCTACACAATTATTTGCCAAAAGAAGGTATAGATGCAAAAACACTGGTTCAGAGGGTGAATGTCTATAGTTAACTCAAAAATATTTTCCTTGGTTTCTGTATATACAGTTTGTTTTAGGCAGACATATCTGTACAACTTAAAAAATGTAGGAAAGATAAGGTGATGTTAAAAAAATGGAACAAGTTACATCATGAACTCAACTTCCAGAGAAATGCAGATTGCCAAATCATACAATATCATTTGACAAAAGTAAGAGCTGGTGGGAAGAGTTCTGTGTCTGGTGGGGTGTGTGCATGCTTATAGGATCTTCAGGAAGGATAGGTAGGGCAGGCGAGCTAGGAGTTGGTGCTGTATGTAATGGAGGGGATGAATTGTATGGAGCTTGCTGTTGGCAATGACACAGATGAGAATCTCTGGGTAAGGCTTAACAGAAAAAAAAATATAAAGTGGATATTGTTGTGGGTGTCTACTAGAGGCCAGTCTGCCAGGATGATGAATTTAATGAAATATTCTATCAAGAATTACAAATCTCTAGATCAGCTGCTCTTGTCCTTATGGGTGATTTCAATTTCCCAGATGTTAACTGGGAATACCACACAGCCAATACAAACAGGTCCAGGAAATATCTAAAGCATGTTGAAGATAATTTCTTCGTACAAGTACTGAGAAAGCTGACTAGGAAATGTGCCCTCCTGTGCTCCTGTAAAGAAAGAGAGCTTCATGCATGAAATGGCTATTGACAGCCATCTTGGCCCCAGAGTTGAAGGACTGTGACCCTGCTAACTCCCAGACTCCCAGCCAACCCTGAACTTGTGCAAATTTGCTGCTTTAGCTGAATGCACATAAGCCTATGGGGTCCAATGAGATTCGTGGGATTTAAAGATCTTGCTGATGTCATTGCGAGATCTCCCTCAATTATTTTTTAACAGTGTTGGGAATCTGAAGAGGTTCTAGTTGACCAGAAGCTGGCAGGAAGGGATCTGGGGGTTTTGGTCAACTGCAAGGTGGATAAGCATCAAATGCGGTTTAACTCTGGCATGCAATTAAGTACCACAGCTGCTAGCTCATTCTCCCTAGGCAGATGGGAGGGAGAATTAGTAAGGTAAAAGTCTAAGAAACTATGGGTTGAGGTAAAGACACTTTAATTGTAAAGCAAAAGTTGTGTGTGCAAGCCAAACAAACCAAGGAATTCATTCACTCTACTTCCCATCAGAAGGCAGATGTTCAGCCACTTCCAGGAAAGCAGGGCTCATCATGCATAACAGTTTGTTGGAAAGACTAAAGCCATCACTCATAATGTCCATCACTCATAATGTCCACTCTTTCCTACTTCTTGTGTACCCTTAGTCTCCTCACCTCCTCACTGGTAGGGCAGCACAAGAACGAGAAAAATTATTGACTCTATGCAAGTACCACTCTGCAACAACTAAAACATAATATGCTATCACCACTGTTTTCATTGAAAAATCCAAAACAAGGCGTCATACAAATCTCTACAAAGAAAATTAGCTCTATCTTAACCAAAGCTATGACAAAAGTGAGCTGGGAGTATTGATCAATAAGTTCAGTATGAGTCAAGTGTTCCCTGGCAGTCAAAAAAGCCATTCATATACCCTGGGGTGTATCAAGCATGGAATTGATGGCTGCTTAAAGGAAGTGATAATCTCTCTCTGCTCTGCATTGGTACAGCCCTATTGTGAGTACCATGTGCAGTTTTGGTCACCTCAATGTAAGAATGATACAAAACTTTTGGAGAGTATCCAAAGGAGGGCAACACAGATGATGAAGGGTCTACAAGAGAAAACATATGTAGAGCAGCTGAGGTCCCTTGGTTTGTTCAGCCCAGGGCAGAACAGGCTGAAGGGAGGCCTCATGGTGGTCTGCAGCTTCTTCATGAGGGGAGTGGTGGGTCAGGCACTGAGCCCTGCTCTCTGGGGACAGTGACAGGACCCAAGGGAACAGCATGAATCTGCAACAGGGGAGGGTCAAGCTGGGTAGTAGGAAAAGGTTCTTCATCCAGAGGGTGGTCAAACACTGGAACCGGCTCCCCAGCGAAGAGGTCATGGTACTGAGCCTTCTGGAGTTCAAGAAGCATTTGGACATTCTCAGACATATGCTTTGATTTTAGGAAGTCCTGTGTAGATACAAGAGTTGGATTCAATAATATTTGCAGGTCCCTTCCAACTTGGGATATTCTGTGATTCTAAATGTTGTATTCAAATTGACATGCAGCCTTGAGATCACATCCTGAATGTCATATACGTCTTTTGAGCATAACAGCTGCTATCTGCACTTGTACTGATTTAACTTTTTAACTTCTCTACCGTGTATTTTCAGTCTTAATCAAAATCAGGACACTTTTAGGGCTTCAGCCAAGCAGAAGGATAACTCATGAAAATAAGCATGCAAGTACCTCAGAGACGACACACTCCTTCAAAGTCACAAACTTGTACAGGTCAATTTCTAAAATCTTTTTTCTTCTTACAACTTCCTACTTGACTTTAATGTTTTATTTCTATGGCAATAGTAGCACAGACTGATACAAATAACAGAAACTATATCCTTAATACATCAACCATTGACACAACAGGTTCAAAAACAAGTTATACCAAGTGAGAATTGTGGTACTTTCAAACACTTCCTTCCTGAAAACTACAATCATCTCTTCAATTTTCATGCAGGTTATGACTTTAGTGGTAAATCATTAAGATAGTTAATAATAAAATAGAAAAACAGCAGAGAGTGTTACACAGTATTATAATGATTATGATTTTGTTTGAGAGATATGAGACAGTCTCTCATGTTCTTTATTAATTTTCTTTTATCTGTTTCCTTTTCCAGACTCAAATTTCTACTGTACAGTGCAGTTTAGTTCAGGTTCAGTTAGAAAGCTATATGATAGCTTCTTAATACAGTTATGTAGACTCAAAAGATATACTGACAGACTAACAGAGACATCAGGAATTTTTTTGCCTTCCAAGGTTGCCCCATGCAAAGCAAGAACATTCTTTGCTAGCAACTGATGTCTTGTAATTCCATTAGGCTTTAAAAACTTCTGTATATGCTCTAGGCTGTTTACATATTTGTGTTTTATAACCTGCTGGTCTCCCAAGAAATTTCTTGCAAGAACTGAAAAATTTTCTATCTTTATTTACTCATCAAAATGTTACTGCTGCAGGTGGGAGCAGGATTGAAAAGGAGACCACAAGCCTGCAGCAAATATTCACAGGAAATAACTTTTAGTTAGGTAGGCACACACACACAGTGACTGCAGCATTCCTGTGTTCTTCCAAATTGGAATATTGCCAAGTTATTTAATGCTGTGCTATGGTAGACATAAGCTAAAAACTTAAGGAAAAGGAAGGAAAAGCCTAAGATCTGTCCAAGAAACCTGTGCTAACTTTCTGCCCTAGTTTGAAATCCATGTAAGGCCCTCTGAAGAACTGTTATTTAATATTGTAGTCTCAAGAGCAAGCTTATGGCATGTATTTTGAACCTCAGGTTGTTGTAGCTCATGTTTACTCTGCTAAATTTAGTTCAAATATAAAAACTATGACATTTAGCCCTTATCTGTCACTTAAGTGATAGATTGGTTAAAGAAAATGATTTATTCTTTTGGCTATATATTTTCTGCATCCAAATAGATAGGTATATGAGGACACATATACTGCAATACTTAGCTATCTATTCAAACAAAATCTGTTACAACACAGGCCAACACAGAAATGACAAGTGGAATCTGTGATGGTCAAAGAGGTTCATCAAAGAGGTTCATCAACTATTCATCAAATAGTTGATTCAGGTCAACTATTTCTGTATACCATGGACCAGTCTTTAATGTTCACATGACAATTACTTTCAAAGAGATATACTGCACAATAGATAGGTGTGTTTCAAGTCTAGACATTCCCTGTATTTTAAGGGTCCTATACCTCCTGGTATACATGTAGGAGGTAATCAAAGTATTGATTGAGAATTGCACAGTATGTAACAAAAGTAGCTAGCACATAACGAATGCACCATTTCCTTGATAAAATAATTGTCTGGAGCACCAATAAGCTTGCCCTTAATATTTGTTGTTCTGTAGTTGTTGAGGTCACATGTAGAATTACAGCATTTTCCCATGTTACAAGGAAACAGAAACACGCAGGTGGACAGGTCTACCTGGACAGCAGTACTGTCCATGAATACTGAATGTCAGTACAGATGTTTTATTCAGACACAATATAGGACATAATGGTTGTCCTGGTTTCAGTTAGAACAGAATTAATTTTTCTTCCTAGTAGCTGGTGGAATGCTTTGTTTTGGCTTAGGATGAGAAGAGTGCTGATAACATGCTGATGTTTTAATTGTTGCAGAGCAGTGCTTACATCAAGCCAAGGACGTTTCAGCTTCTCACTGTGTCCTGCCAACAGGCAGGCTGGGGGTGCAGTAAGAGCTGGGAGGGGACAGACCCAGGACAGGTGACCCAAACTAGCCAAAGGGGTATTCCATACCATCTGACGTCATGCTAAACAATACATAGGGGTGGCTAGCCGGGGGGAGGGGGCCGGACTGCTCGGTTAGGCTGGGCATCGGTCAGTGGGTGGTGAGCAATTGCATTGTGCATCACTTGTTTGTACATATTATTATTATTTTCCTATTATCACCATTGTATTATTATTATTATTATTGTTATTATTACTTTTGTTATTATTATTTTCCTGTCTTATTAAACTGTCTTTATCTCAACTCATGGGCTTCACTTTCCATTTCTCTCCCCCGTCCCAGAAAGGGAGGGGGAGGGGGAGCGAACGGCTGCGTGGTGTTTAGCTGCCGGCCGGGTTAAACCACGACAATGGTTAAATAATTTTATGCCTGGAAAATGTAGGTGGAATTTATAAAATACATCTGAATAGGTGGGATAGCTAATTCTCAAGATTTTCAAATGAGTTATTAACTTCTACTACAGCATTTAGTGCTGGTTCTTGATAGATAATAAGTAAATCATTTTTTAATCCAGTTTTGAATTTTCATTATTTTAATAATTATTTTCCCTTAAAATTCCATCAACTATCTTAGAAAAAAAGAAGACTTTTAATAGAAACACATTCTTACTTAATTGTTTTCAGAAGAAGAAGGCAATGGCAAAAGCTACTCTTTGCTTGGATTTCATGAACTTGTGCAGCATCCACACATATGTATAAGGTTCTGTCATGACTGCTGCCAACTGAGAGCGAAATGTCCTATCACGTAAGGTAATATTTAGGCTGTAGAAGCCTACCATGCTTTTGAAAAACTTTACCTGGGCACCTGTGGTGGTTTTATCCTATTGGGCAGCTAAAACTTCACTACAGCTGCTTTCTCACTCCCTCTCCTCAAAAAAAAAGAGGACAGGAAGAAAGTGTGATGAAAAGAAAAAGGTTCATGTGTGGAAATAAGGTTAATTTAACTCAAAAGAGGTAAGAGGGGAAAGAAACAAACAAACAAACAAACAACAAAAAAAAAAAAAACAGAAGCAAAAATAAAAATAAACATAAAAATAAAAATAAAATAAAATAAAAATAAAAATAAAATAAAAATTATTCTCTACTTCACATCAATGAGCAATGTTCTGCCATGTCCTGGGAAGCAGGGTTTCAATACATGTAGCGGTTGTTTGGGCGGACAGACATCTTCATAACAAGAGCCCCCCTTCTCCTTCACTTTCCCCTTTCCTGCCTTTTACTGCTAAGTGTGACAACATATGGTGTGGAATATCCCTTTGGTCAGTTTAGGTCTGCTGCCCTGGTGATGTCCCCTCCTAACTGCTTGCACACCCCCAGCCTGCTGGCTCTGGGGGGTTTTGGAGAGAGTCCTGATTCTGTGCCAGCACTGCGCAGCAATAAGACAAAACACTGGTGTTATACTGGTGCTGTTCTGGTTACACTGTATGGACCATTGCAGGGAAAGTTAACTCCATCTCAGCCAGACTCAGTAAAGCACTTCTGTCACCTGAAGACTTCAAGAATATTATCTCCTACCTTAATACAATAGGCACAGATGGAAAGATAACCAGAATTTCAATGAGGTAATAAAAATCAAATATCAGATAAGTGGCAAAGCAGAAATCCCTGGCATCCAGATAAAGAATATCAGCCCTCTAAACACCAACACATGGAGTCCAGCATAAATAATTATGATAATTAGCTGTTTTTAAGCTCAAAAATAAATAAAATAAAATAAAATAAAATAAAATAAAATAAAATAAAATAAAATAAAATAAAATAAAATAAAATAAAATAAAATAAAATAAAATAAAATAAAATAGGAAGAGAGACTGGATGGATAGTTATCCTTTGCAAGCTGAATCTTCAGATTCTGAAAAACATACATCATATAGCCAGCAGTCTCTGACATCCATTTATATTATTTTCATTACATTAATATTACTTCCTGTAACTACCATCACCTGAAAGTGACCACACTAAAAAAATTATTTAAAAGTACTGATCATAGATTAAGATAATACATGAAATGTTCTGGACATTTTTCCTATTGTATTATGTATCATCTGAGTGCTTTTGTTACATAAAGGTATCTATATCTTCTATAAGAGGCAATATATTAATCTGAAATAGAATATATTATTTAAATTTTAATCTGTGTATGTAGCTGTGAGAAATATTAACTTTGCTCTATCTTTGAGCAGGAGACACTGGGGAACATTCACACTGCATTTGCAATTCTAAGAGCATTAAAATTGACTTGACATCCTCTGAAGGCCCTGGGAATGCAGTCACATAACCCAGACAAATGAAATACAACAGCAACAGTTGTTGCATTAACCTAGAGAGCAAATAGCATCCTGGTTTTACAGCAAAGGGCTCCATGTTTCATTGACACAGGCTAGTTCCCCCCCCCTTTTTTTTTTTTTTCTGAAGCATTTACAAAGGTACATGTCCTGACATTCAGCTTATATGAATGGAGACTGTTATTATGGAGCTGCAAAAAAATGAGACCTGTTGAGACAGCTTGCAGCACTGGACAGATAAAAACCTTTAGATGCACAGGGAAGAGGAGGAGGAAGAGTCTTCAGTGTAATACAGCAGCTCAGACACACAGGACTCCTCCATAGGACAGGAGAAAAGGAGTGAGAGCTGGATGTCAAGTTTAGAGAAGAGAGCAGTGAGACAGATGACAGTGTGTTAGGGAGCATGTTACGAAACACCTGGCCAGGCAGGAGTAGTGGACCAACTCCTGCTCAATAACCTTAGCAAGGCTTTCTGTCACCAGCACCAGTTCTCTTATTTGGGCAGTGTTGTGGAATAACAGTGTTGTGGAAAGTCTGTTGACCTTCTACCTATTATATATGGCATAGATGTCAACAATGTCCAAGCAGTGTTGTTAGAGCCATGAGGAGCAAGTCTCTCTCCCTATTTGCAAAATAGTGGTAAGTGAATAGAGGAGGGGTGAAGTTATCCTAAGTGTAAAGGCAAGATTAATCATCATGAGCTTACTCAAATAGTGCTAGGGATACAGGCAGAACAAAGCTTAATTATGATCCACAGACAAATTATTAACAGATTTACTGGGATTAAAATAACAGGAGTTTATCTCAGTGTGTTCCATAGGTTTAAAGATGGAATACAGCTCAACAGATCAGAGAGTGAAAAAACATCCAGTGAGGTGGCAAACTGATGCCAAGCTTGCAAGTACTTAGAAATCATGTAAACATTGTGGTCTTTTTGTGCAGACATTGACATGAATGCAACAGGTGGAATTAATTATGGACACACACATCCTTGCTATAGGGTATCAAGTACCAAATTATCTTGTTCCACCACTAAAGAATAAATGTCCTGTTGTAGTGATAAAATAGCATCAACTGTGCAGGTGTCTATTGCTTTTATGGGAGTAGATACATTTCTAAAAGCTTTTTCTAATCCATTGACTCTAATTTCAGAGACCAAAGTTCTAATAGGATACCTCAATCCTGCATACCATAGTCATGAGATCTACACATCACCTATCCTGTTCTGATAGTGTTCTAAAATTTTCTAAATAAGGTTCTATTTTTTCATTTTTTCTTTTTAAATCATCTTCACAATTTTCAGAGGCCCCCTAACAGCAGCACAGAAGTTTGAGCAGGGCTTTGTTTCCTTTGCCTATTTTTTTTTTTTCTGGCATTGATGCCAGCCTAAAAAAATGTTTCCAAACTTTAGCCCTGTTTTAGCAATTTGATTGGATGTAGTCCTGACTTCAGGACTGTCATTTCCAATCCTCTTTAGCCATTTCCTCCTCCAAGGTATTCAATTTATTATTAGTCATTTTGTGTCTCGGTATCCTGCTGACTACACCAAATGTGTCTCTCAACAAGGGTTCTTTGGATACTGGACAACAAAACAACAATAAACTGAATGCCAAGTTACAGTGATTTTATTGTAGTAATGAACCTTAAATACACAGATATCTATTTGTAAGTGAAATATACCCAATTTAAACATAAGCCTACTAACCAAAATGCAGATAATTAAAATATAAGCATACTGAAGAAATGGAAAAAAAATAAACAAAAAGGTACCAAAACATACAAAAACAAGGGAAAAGCACACAGCAAATTGACAAGGGATGGTGCCTTTAATGGTTAATCTCACCTGCTGATGTACAACAGATGGGGAAGTTGTTAACCTCTCACATACTCTGTGATGATATTGAATGTGTTTTTTACTGTGCAGCACCCCTGGACCAGCCAAGGTGTGAGCATCAAGTGTGATTTTAGAAGGTTGCTGGATAATGAATAGTGGATTAATGTCTGGTGAATAGCCTATCTGTATTCCTGAGGAGGGTTGTCTAGACTGCTCACAAGTGTCTGTGTGGGTTAACACAGCTGTGTATCACCTGTGAATAACCCATTCCTATACTTAAGGATCTCCATGTGATAAATCACAGATGTATTTGTTTAAGTTAGCAAAGCAAGTGTGTAAAATAAGCATTCTGTTGTCCCATACTCCTGAGGAACGGAGTGTCTTGGCATGCTTTCAAGCATGGAGGGTGTTGAGGATTACTGCTTGGTAAAGGTACCACCTGAGCCGATCAGGGAGACAAACAACAGGATCTGCTGTCCACTAACAGGGCAGAACTGACCAGGGCAACATCCTCAAAGGGCAAAAGAGGCCATCTCCATTCTCAGGATGACACATCAGGGCACCAGTATGACTAAGTGGGGAATTCATCACAGAGCTCCAACATAAAGAGCAGCACACAAGAGGTGGAAGCTGGGGCAGGAATCAAAGGAGAAATTTAAAAATATTGCTTGGGATTAGAAGGGTGGTGTTAGGTAAGGCATGGCCCAACTACAATTGAGACTGGCAAGAGATGTCAAAGGCAACAGGAATAGCTCCTATGGCTAACTAAAGGGAAGAAATCTAAATAAGGAAAAAATAAGAAGGAAACTGAATGGGTAGGTGATTTAGGACAATTGACACAGTTAAATCTAAAATGCATGGTGCCTTCTTTATCTTGGTTTTAACCAGCAAGTTCTCCCAGGATTCTCCCAGTATGTAGAGACTGGGAGGCCATACACTTTGGACAGAAGCAACAAGCAGCCCTTCCCTGGGCAGGCAGAGCCCCATCAGGTGATGCCAGTGGGGCTGAGGACAGCTCTGGAAAGGCTGCTCAGTGAGCTAAGCAGGACCAGAGAAGCTGGAGATAAGGGAAAGCTTTACCCTATGACAACTGTGATGCAATGTAGCAGAGGCCTAGGAAGCCTACATGGCTGCATGACTGTCTTATAATAGGAATTCCAATTGTAATAGATTTGGGAATAATCCTGGTGAAGAATACCACTTCTATTTTTCATTAGATGATATTTCGGAGTGTTTATGAACTTGAGTAAGAGACCCATTAGGTTAGAAGTTCTGCAAGCAATCCCTGTATATGACCAAGTACAATGCTTAAGAATGTACTTAACATCTTAAGTATAATCAGATGTTTTCTTGGAAATCATGACTTTAAGTAACTTGTTGAACATTAAATATCTTAGTAAAATAACATTCTGTTCTATCTCTGCTACCATAACAATTCCAGAGAAATGGCATCCCATGGAAATTTTAAAGTTTCTACACCCATGAGTCTCATTTCAGGATGCATCTAAGTTATTACATTGTGGAAAAATATACTTTTATGTTCCAGGGATACTGCTGATGAAGCATTGCTCAGTGTTAGAAGCTTGAGATGTTCAGCTGTGTGTATGTTTATATATTCTCATAATTGCAAGAGAAGGAGAAAATGCAGATTATTTAAATTCTGGGAACATGTTAAAGACAAAAATAAGAAAGGAGAAGCATGCAGACAGTCTGGTTGTTTTGTTGTTGCTATTATTGTTTGTTTTATTAATTTAATTAACAGTCAGAAATTAAAAAGCTACTACCATCAACATTTAGTTCTCTGCACCTTCTGATCCTGGTGATTTCTTCCACCTATTTTCCAACAGGTCACAACATAATTTTTACTCCTAGGTGAATCCTTCATACCAAAACTAGAAGGAGCACTTTTAAATATCTTCAGCAATGCTAATTTCCTTGAATAATTACACTGACCACTGACACTTCAAGAGCTATTTGTTAGACAGCAACCCAAAACTGTGAACAGCATCTTCCTTGAGTTATGCATCAGACAAGTACTTTACGGTGTTATGCCTTCTTTGGAAATTTTTGAATAAAAAGAGGAGCCTCATACCTTTTTATTATTCTATAATTTTTACTTTCTTTATTTATTTTTTTTATCTACATTATCAGAAAATCAAAATCTACAGTTATCTGAAACCTTGTCTTTGAAAGTAATGAAGATATTGCTTCCCACATTACTGCCCTGCAAAATTTCAATGGGGAAAAATAATTTTAAAAAAGAATAAATTTGTGTATAAACTACATTATATGCAATAAATTTTGTTTGGAGGTTAGGAAAAGAAAATGGAGGCTGGAATAGTCTATTACGACAAGAAATATTTATTTCTGTCCAGTATGGAATTATATAGAAAGCATATAGGTACGTAAAGACAGACCTTTTTTTCACTAAAAAAAAAAAAAAGGGGGAAAGAAAAAAAAAAAAAAAAGAGACAACACATGTTAACACCAAAGGTCTCCAGCACAAGTACCAAGTTCCTGACAGTGGCCATGAGAGCAGAGTCAGGCTTCCCATAATATACGATCCCAGATTCTGAAAATATGTGTGTAGGTGCTGACGGTCTCATTCACATTCTCACACTTACTGGCCTCTGGTAGATTTTTATTCCATTAGATGATATATACATATTTTTTAAATATATTAAACTTTTGGCTTCTACTGTGTCCTGTGGCAGTGTGTTCCAAAGATTAATTATTTGTTATAAAAAGTCTGCTTTATTTAACTAGCTTTAAACCTACTGCCTAATCAAGTTATTTAGTATACTAATTTGATTCTTGTGTTATGAGATCTACTGAGCAATGTTCCCATCATTCATGATTTTATATATTTCAACTCCAGAGAGAACTAGTTTATTTAATTTCAGTAAATGTTACATTTACGCAGTGTGTTGGTTATAAGAGGATCTGCAAAAGAAGAAAACAACTTTCAACTTGCAGAGTTTATTAAACCTCCACAGAGTAAGAATGAGCGAAATGAGCTGTGCCTGGTTATAGCTATAAGTAAACCACTGCTTTTTAACCTGACATATTCAAATAAAAACAAAACAAAGCAAAACAAACAATGAAAACAACAACAAACAAAAAACACATTTTACAGAGGGCATATTTTGAAGTGCTTTAGGAAAGTCTTACACTAAAGTAATGATAAGAATGAGCTTTTTTTTAGGTCACTCACAGGAATATGAATTCTGCAAAACCTACTCTGTATTTCATTCCTCATGTAGCTGTGGCAAAAAGAACTGAAGACCTTATATTAAATCAAGTAGAATTGAACTCCAGCCTCTTCACTAATATTTAGCTTGTTTGTTTTACTGTGTCAAAGATGAAGAAATAAATTCCTATTCTTCCCTTCACCAAAATGAAATGCACCTAACGAAGTGTAACTACCAATTGAGAGTCATTTAATAAAAATGTTTGACAATGTACAGTACGTGTACATGTAAGTTACACGAATATTTGCAAACACACAGATACTCTCAATGTGCTACTTCAGTATGAATATGGATCTTCTTCTGGGCTAACATGATATATTGACTCTCATGGGGTTTGAATATCACTAGAGTTCATGAAAAATCCAAAACAGTTTGGAGAGAGGAGACGTGACAGAGCAAAACAATATACCTGTATTTCCAGAGAGCTAACTTTGAAAATGTGATAAATGCTATACTGTAAAGCTCAAGGTTTTCATACTAAAACTGTCTAGCAAGGTTTATATAGGGGCTGATAGATGGCCTAAATCATATGTTAGAAATGGGTAATGTATCTTACCCACCTGATGGATGCTTTTATACCTTGCTCAGTCTCTGAGTAAATGAGAGCAGTGAACGGCCACAGAAGTGTGAAATGTTTTCTGTATGGCCTGATAAGAAAACCTGAGTATTCGCATATTCTAAGCACCCATGCATATACACAAAACACACAGACACACACAAAATATTAAAAAAAAAAAAAAAAAAAAAAAAAATTCTCTTTTATGAAAATATCTCCTATGGTTTGTCTCAGAAATAGAAGACAGTATCTGTAAATTCCTAAAACCATCAGGCTTTTCAGACCACACTGGCCCTGGTTTCTACATAGATGTGACAGTGGAGAAAGAAAGGAACCTGTCTGTCTTGAAGAGTTTGGTTGAAATGGTGACAAAAGTCCATGAAGGCGCCCTAGCATATCATGCTCCAGGCATTATCCAGACTTCTATCACTGCAGAACACAAGCAATCCGCAAACTGTATTGCCTTCACCCCTACCATGTTTTTCACTTCATGATGTCATTGGTACTGCACAGGACTGCAGCTGTTTGTCTATTCCTTGATGTCTGCACATTACTTTAGAATTTTATCACACAATAGCTGAACTGTGTTTTTCTCAGTCAAAAGTAGATTCACCTTTCTTTTTTATACAATGTAAGTCATACCCAAATAATAATGGGCCCATGTAGTCTTAAGTGGATCTTTTGCAAATACTACCTGACCTCTAAAACCTTAGTACCACTTACTCTAAGATAAACCCAAAGTGTTATCCCTGGCACAGATACTGTTTTCACTGGACATGCAGATGCCATCTGGGTCTCGGTCAGTGCCGGGGTGAAAAAACTGCACACAATCCTCTTCTTGTCATTTCCAAGAATGGTTTCCATGGGAGGAAAACATGGGTGTCTAAGCCAGAAAGAAGCCACCTTATACTCCAACAAGATCTCCACTCTTTATATAGGTATATAGACAATATAGTTTATATAGGAATATATATAGTCTATGTATGTATAGTCTATATAGGTCATATAGGTCATATAGCACACCACAGATTGATACATCAGTCAAGACATATCTTCTACTACTATCGCTTCACTAGTTCCTGAGGAGCAATCAGCAGGCTCAGGGAAGTCACCAAGGCAAAAAGAGCTGGCAGCCAGCAAACTGCTTCCTGTAACAGAGGATCCTGTTGTAGAGGGATCACATGGAAGAGAACATGGCTAGGACCTTAAATAGGATCCTTGTTTCCAGTCTTTTTGTTGGCTTTTCATTAGCTGCTATTGTGTTTGGTATTTGCTTATTTCTTTCTTCCCCAGAAATAAGTCACAGATGTAGTTTTTGCAAGTCTATCAACTACTAGTAAGTAGTAAGCTGCCTCAGTAGAAGCAAGAGTTGTTTTTTTTTTTTTAAAAAAAAAAAAGTTTTTTCCCCTCCCACATACAAGATCTACATGTAAATTTGCACTTAAAATTCTCAGTTAATTTTATATGAGAAGCTTCCACACATCTCAGGACTTAATTAACTTCTGGTGGTGGTGCTGTGTGTCTGTTTAGTGAAAGGTTGTGTGGGGAGATGCAATGCATGCCTTTGAGCATGGGTATTCTTTCCTCCTTCATTGAAATATTCTAAAGGCTAATTTGATATAATTAATATACACACTGGCATAAATCCTCATGACTATGAATGCAGGGTATATAATGTACTGTTCGTGAATGTAGGAGGCAATGAAGGAGGAGTAATTAAGGAAGTTTTCTAAATAATTAAATTCTTAGATTAATAGTGAAAGATGAAGGAGTATGAACAGTTCCTTTGTGGCAGAAGTCAGACATACAGGGAATGTAGTGGGGCAGAAGGGAGAAGTTAGATCAAAGTGTAGTGACAGATCCAGAGTAGCATTCATGCTGACAATGTTACTGTGCATATAAAGTGCTATATCACATTGAAACCCTTGAAAGACTTAGAAACTCTACCTAATAACAATTAATTTCTAGTATTCACTACATTGATTTAAAAAAAAAAAAAAAAAAAAAAAGACTTGTTTTTATTCAATATATTACATACTAGTATAGAAATACCCCCATTTAATGTTCCATATGGTTACAAATACATAAATCTAGAAATGAGGTAATGTTTGGGAAAATAACAATGAAATGATCCAAGGTTTTCTTACAGATAGAACAAGAGAAGAGTTTATTTTTGGCCTTGGCAGCAATCACATTCAGAAGTAAATACCTTAAGAGGTCTCAGGTGGACAGGCAGGAACATCTGAATGCCATCATATATGCTACGATAAACCAAAGTGAATAATCTGGCAATACTAGCATTAAAAACAGAACAAAGATTAATTCACCATATTCTATTGCTATTGTAGCAGAGAGGTATATCCACGCATTATGTGTACCTGCACATTCTTTATAATATGGAGACCAAATATTCAAATATACTTTGAGACCAAATATTCAAATAGTGGATCTTCTTAAGCGTGGCTCAGTCTAGGCCAGAATTTTTATCACTTTTGTGTATGTGTGGAATCAACCTACCACAAATTTTGCTGTTTCATAAAGTACAAACGTAGTCTAAGACGATGTTTCAGACACCCCTCTTCCTTCCCACATACAATAGAAATGAAAGAGACATGGACTACTAAAAGAGAAGACAAAAAATGTAGAATAATGAAGTGACCTGCCTTACTTATATAACAGAATTTGCTGAAGAATTAAATAGGAACACTTAAATCCTACCTTTTCCTCTGTCTTTTGATGATCCTTGATCATCTGTGGACTTACTGCCTAACTGTGGGTCTACATTCTTTGAAAGATGTCTTTTATGTCACAATCCCTTGCAGTACTGTATGAGTTAAAGAAATAATTAAATCAAAATTGTATACCTACTTACTGGGAAAAATTATTTAGGAATTTGAGAGTTCAATGCCAGGTAAAAGCAGTGGCTTAGCTCCCAGAAGCTGAACTAAGCGATTTTTTTTTTTTTACACGGCATAGAAGCATACAATAGTTTGGCTTGTAAAGGACCTTAAAGATCATCTAATTACAAACCCCCTGCCGTAGGCAGGGACACCTCCCACCAGACCAGGTTGCCCAAAGCCCCATCCAATCTGGCCTCGAACATTTCCAGAAATGGGACATCCACAGCTTCTCTGGGCAACCTGTTCCAGTACTTCACCACTCTCAGAGAAAATAATTTCTTCCTAATGTTTAATCTACCTTTTTTTGTTGTTGTTGTGTGGTTTTTTTTTTGTTTTGTTTTTAGTTTAAAGCCATTATCCCCTTTTCCTTTCACTACAACCCCTGAAAAAAAGTCTATCCCCAGCTTCCCTGTAGTCTGTCTTTACATAATTGAAGGCCTCTTTTACATGTATGTCTCCCTGGAGCCTTCTCTTCTCGAGGCTGAACAACTCCAGCTTCCTCAGCTTCATAGGAGAGGTGCTCAAGCCCTTTGATCATCCTCCTGGCCTACTCTGTACTCAGGCTAATAGTCCCATGTCCTTCCTGTGCTGGGGGGCCCCAGGGCTGAACAGGGCCTCCAGTTGGTGGCTCATGAGACCAGAGTAGAGGGGGAAAATCAGTTCCTTTGACCTGCTGGCCACTCAGGTTTTGATGCAGCCTGGGATATGGTTGGCTTTCTGGGTTGCAAGCGCATGTTACTGGTTCATGTCGAGCTTTTCATCAGCCAACACCTCCAGGTCTTTCTCAACAAGGCTGCTTTCAAACCATTCTCCACCCAGACTGTATTTGTGCTTGGGATTGCCAAAGATTATTGACATTTAATTATCCTGGCCACTTCCTCACCTCTCTTTTCTTCCTTTGGTTATGGAGATTTTAGGAACAGTTTTACAGTCTCCTTGAAAGTTTTATTTTAAAATCTGATTTAAAAACATATTTAACATACTCTGTTTGTAAGTGCTCACTTATGAACAACAATCTTCATGGCTTATTTCAAGAAAATATTTAAACATGTTTTAAATGCTACAGTTTATCTTAAGAATTTGTTTCAGTAATTTGCTTTTAAAATGTTCTTAGCTCTTATTGATTTTCAATCTAATGTCACAAATAATCCATTGAAGAAGGTTCCTGCAGAAAGACAGTTAGGAATATTGCTAACCTTTACTAAATAAACAGAAATTCTGTATTCAGTGAATGGCAGATAATCAAGCTGTGCCTCAACTAAGTAACAAACAAACAAACAAACAAACAAAATGAATGTTTTCTTTTTACCTACACAGGAAAAGAAGATGATAAGCTACTGGAGTTATGTGGTGATAAGGACTAGCTAACTGGCATATTTACCGAGTATATTTTGAAATTTTTATCCACTTCTAGATACACACGGGCACACAAAATTACCTTTTGCCTAGCAGCTTCATAACAGGTGGTTAAATTCAAGTTAGAGAAATCAAAGGAGTTGAAAGAATTCACTATTCAAGAAGGCCTTTGTCCTTTCTTCTTAGCTAATTGAGATATCCTAGAGGGAAATCTAGGATGCATATAAGATGCATGTTTCTGACATTACATGAAATTACAAAAATCTCACTTGAGAAATTTGCAGAGACAGAGATGGTAGGGATTTCTTCAAGGGCTGAATTTGCTACAAGTATTTTTATTTATTTATTTATTTATTTTTAATCAAACAGGCCTTGCTCTGCCTCAAAGGCTAATTGCTTTTGCTAAAAGTTTTTCAGAATTGTTTGTTGGTTTGGGTGTGTTGTTTGTTTACTTGTTTGTTTTTAATGGTACACCCTATGAAATGTGATACTTTTTTTTTTTTTTTGAAAGAAATATTCAACTGCACTGAAGAATGCTCATCCTTTTTGCACTGTCCAAAGCCATTTCTTTGCAGAACTGTCCGTAAGAGCTGCATCCTCTAAACCCCCAAACCAAGTATTTCTACACTTCATTGATGAAAATTTTTTTCATTGGTACAGATTTCATAAACCAACTATTCCTAATTACTGTCAGAGCGAAATTACAAGAATTTTCAGAAAATCAAACCAGTAGAAGCTGTGTCATTTTTATGAGAATCAATAGCAGCAGCCTTTGGCTTTCAAGCTTCAGAAGTTTTTCTAATCAACAAATGGTTACACAACTGTCTTATTTTTCACTACAATGTTCAATGGCTATCTTATCAGAGTATTAGTATCGCTGTGATATCCCATTTTATTCCCTGTAAAAGACAAAATACTCAGGCAGCTGTGAGAAATTATTCCTTCTACAATAACGTATTTTTATATGCATGTAAATACAGCTGTTAATTTGTATGTTTGCTGACCTGATGTAGTGGGTTTACATGGCAAGGTTTTGGTACCAGGGGGCTGCAGGGATGGACTCCATGAGAAGAATTCCATGTTGGATAAGGATTTCAGCCAACTCCAAAGGGGCCCATAGTTCCCCAGACACGAGCCATTAGGAAATATTCTTTGTGCCTCTGTGAGAGCAAATGTAAGAAATAATAAAATAAAATAAAATAAAATAAAATAAAATAAAATAAAATAAAATAAAATAAAATAAAATAAAATAAAATAAAATAAAATAAAATAAAATAAAATAAAATAAAATAAAATAAAATAAAATAAAATGCTGTGCAACAGCAGCTGGTAGAGCGAGGAGTAAAAATCAGCTGTGCAGTCCATGGGTGGGGCAGATCTCCATGCTGCAGCCCCCCCATGGGTGGAGGAGCCCCCAGTGGAGCAGGTGGATGTGGCCTGGAGGAGGCTGCGGCCCATGGAGAGCCCCCGCAGGAGCAGGCCCCGGGCCGGAGCTGCAGCCCGTGGAGAGGAGCCCACACAGGAGCAGGGGGTCTGGGGGGAGCTGCCGCCCACACGTGGGGGACCCGTGCTGCAGGCCTGAGCACTGTGATCGGCTTCCTGTGCCTCTACGGGCTCGACAAGGAGGGCTTGGTGCGGGCGCTGCAGCCTTGCCTCAAAAGCTTTTTTTGTGGTGAAAAAAAAGCTGCTTTTTATGGTGCGGCTAATCACTGCTGCTGTGGAGCTGTGCAGCACAGGGATCTGCTGGCAGTGTGACTGCCAGGACACCCGTGCTGCAGGGCGACAGGAGCACAGTCCCGCAGCCGCCCACGGCCACGCCACCTCTCCAGGGAGAACTCGTGCCCCTACTACCACAGAAGAGGAGGAGCCACCTGAGGAGCCAGGGCAGGTGGCAGGAGGTCCCTCTGCCCAGGGCAGGGACTGCTTGCCTGGGGGGCACCAGCATACCCCGAAGAGGAGGGCCAGCAGCAGCCTCCAGGACTCTCCCCAGCCC
This sequence comes from Aythya fuligula, assembly GCF_009819795.1. Lineage (NCBI taxonomy): Eukaryota > Metazoa > Chordata > Aves > Anseriformes > Anatidae > Aythya > Aythya fuligula. The sequence continues at coordinate 70,385,076 of NC_045593.1, read as the reverse complement.
CACAAGAGGCCGTCCTGACGGCGGCACTAGGCGGGCACTCCACGGGAGGCAGCATCACATCTGAAAATAAAGAAACGTTACTGAAAGAGTCTCTGTATTATTGAGAGTGCAAACATTGCTGCTGTTCATATCCATGTTGGTTTCACAGAATCACAGAATTGTAGGGGTTGGAAGGGACCTTGAGAGGTCATGGGTCCAAGCCCCCTGCCAAAGCAGGTTCTCTAGAGCAAATTGCACAGATAAATGTCCAGACTGGTCTTGAATATCTCCAGAGAAGGGGACTCCACAACCTCCCTGGGTAGCCTGTTCCAGTGCTCTGTCACACACACCATGAAGAAATTCTTTCGCATGTTAGTGCAGAACTTCCTGTGCTCTATTTTGTGGCCATTGCCCCTTGTCCTGTCCCCACAAACCACTGAAAAGAGGTTGGCCATATCCCGTTGTCTCCCACACTTCATGTATTTATAAACATTGATAAGATCCCCCCTCAGTCTTTATTTCTGAAGGCTGAACAGAGCCAGGTCTCTCAGCCTTTCCTCACAGGGAAGATGCTCCAGGCCCCGTATCATCTTTGTGGCCCTTCTCTGGACTCTTTCCAGGAGATCCCTGTCGTTTTTGTACCGGGGAGCCCAGAACTGGACACAGTACTCCAGGTGAGGCCTGAGCAGGGCAGAGTAGAGGGGGAGGATGATCTCCCTTGATCTGCTGACCACAATCCTTTTAATGCACGCCAGGATCCCATTGGCCTTCTTGGCCACCAGGACCTGTAGCCCGTGGAGAAGAGCCCATGTAGGAGCAGGGGGTCTGCTGGGAGCTGCTGCCCATTGGGGACTTGTGCTGGGGTAGTTTGCTCCTGACAAATAGACCCCATGGTATGGAGCCATGTGGGAGCAGTTCTTGAAGAGCTGCTGCCTGTGGGCAGCCCCCTCAGGCTCAATTCGGGAAGGACAGCATCCCATGGGAGGGACCCCACGTGAAGCAGGGGCAGAGAGTGACCATGAAGGAGCAGCGGAGATGAAGTGTCATGGACTGACAACAACCCTCATTCCCTGTTCCCTTGCACTGCTTGGGGTGAGGACGTGGAAGAGGGTGGATGGGGGGAAGGTGTTTTTAGTCTCTTTGTTTCTCACTTCTCTAGCTAGTTAGTAATAGACAATAAATTTTACTAATCTACACTACTAACCTACGCTGAGTCTGTTTTACCCACAATGATAACTGGTGAGTGTTCTCCCTGTCTTTATCTCAATCATTGAGCCCTTTGCACAGCATTTTCTCCTCCTTTCCCTTTGTGGAGGAGGAGTGAGAGAGCGGTTGTGGTAGTGCTCAACTGCCCAGCTGAGTAAAACCACTAGACTGGATAGTCACAGAATCACAGAATCACAGAATTTCTAGGTTGGAAGAGACCTCAAGATCATCGAGTCCAACCTCTGACCTAACGCTAACAGTCCCCACTAAACCATATCCCTAAGCTCTACATCTAAACGTCTTTTAAAGACCTCCAGGGATGGTGACTCCACCACTTCCTTGGGCAGCCTGTTCCAATGTCTAACAACCCTTTCAGTAAAGAAGTTCTTCCTAAGATCCAACCTAAAACTCCCCTGGCGCAACTTTAGCCCATTCCCCCTCGTCCTGTCACCAGGCACGTGGGAGAACAGGCCAACCCCCACCTCACTGCAGCCTCCTTTAAGGTATCTGTAGAGAGCAGTAAGGTCACCCCTGAGCCTCCTCTTCTCCAGGCTGAACAAGCCCAGCTCCCTCAGCCGCTCTTCGTAGGACTTGTTCTCCAGGCCCCTCACCAGCTTGGTCGCCCTTCTCTGGACCCGCTCAAGCACCTCGATGTCCTTCTTGTAGCGAGGGGCCCAGAACTGAACACAGTACTCGAGGTGCGGCCTCACCAGAGCCGAGTACAGGGGGACAATCACGTGTGCATACTTTTTATAATGCCTTGTATTTCAAATCTGTCTAGGAGACTCATATGTTTTATATTCAAAATCATATTTTGTTAATATTGTCTCATAGGAGTATCACTGAAAACATATTCAAAAGCCAAGAATTGATTAATGTGTAGTTTGTGAAGTGAATATCTGTGTCAAATATTTATTCTGTTTCACATTCCCTGCACTTTTTGGGTAGTGGGGAATGACTCAGTTGACCAACAGAGGTGTCCTGTTTTATCTTTGGCACTGTGTGCATGCCACAAAAATTTCACCATGTGCTCCAGAAAGAAGTGCTGTAAACTGTCTACATCTGCCAGTATTTGATATCACAGGGCATGCGAACTGTCCTAGGACAACCTCATTTGTATAACTGATTCCTTCCTGCTGTGTAGATTATTTTGTTCCCAGGGCTAAGGTAGCAGTCTGCTTTTTATGACTTCTGTATTAAATTACATTTAATGCATAAAAGTGTAAATTATATTTTGCTAACCTGATATTGTTAATTTCCTAGAGAAAGTATTTGCTACATATATAACATATACATAATAACTCATTATAACTACATTATAACTACATTATAATAATAAGTAGGTTATCTTTAGTATAGATTCAACTTCATCATCTCTTCAGAGATATTGAAAAAAAATGAATTTTTTAAGAACTTTCAATAACTGTTTGCCTCTTAAAAATAATACTTACAAAGCAGTTCAAAATACTTAATATTATGATAATAAATAGGGTGTACTCTTAGTTCATACACAGCAGGATTATTTTTGCTCTTGCAGGCTGTGATCATTCATCAAGCCGTATCAATATTTTAAATTAACAGTATTGCTTATATATATAAAACAGCTTACAAATTATAATGATTTAAAAAAATAAAAGCTTCAGAACCATGTAGATGTGCCTTCTTTACATGAGTATTACCTAGTTTTGTTAAAAAGAAGTTCGTTTTCAGAAATAAGAAGACATAATACTGGAGAAGGGGTGTTTGGTGTTGTTGGTGGTTGTTTTTTGTTTGTTTGTTTTTGCATTGTGAGAGATACCACAGCATTTCATATTCCTGCCTTATTTGTGATCTTTCATACACACTTACTCAGAATATGAGTCTTGAAAGGATGGGGCAGCATAAATGAAAAGCAAAATCACACATTTAAGAACTAGAATGTGAAAAAAAAAAATAGACTAACGATCAGGCTACTTATATTTTTCTAAAGAATTTTTCAAAATGCAAGTAATTAGCATAAATTAAGCTTTATTGAGAAAACTGAGTATTTTACAATTACCCAGAATTATGTGGTATTGCAATAACAAAAGCAGAGACATCAGCACAAACACCTGAAGCTGACAACCACTCAAGCCATGAGATTAATCCATGTCGACCACATAAGATGGTTTACATGGTTTACTCTTTCAGATCCTTCATTTGTTATTTTCATTATCTTTTATGTTGTTAAAGTAAAACATTAATTTAAACTGAAAACTTCTAAGACCAATATGGGAAATACTGAAAGAAAGGTAGTATTGGACAACCACTTGTTCTAGAAGTTGGAAAATATTAAAAAAATACATATATATTCAAGAATCTGTGTGCAAATTAATGTAATACTTATATTAATAAAAACATTGTTTGAACAACAGCTCTACTTTATTATCAAAAAACAGGACTTTATCAAAAACAGGCCTACTTCTGTCTATCACAGACTTACTGTAGTTGACCCATTTCAGATGAGGCCAATGAGGCTTGAAAAATGTGTCCTTCGTAGCTTGAAATACATATAGCTATGATTTCTTAGGTGCAACAAGTTGTTCCAGAATATTTAATGTGATGCCATCTTCTGATCAAGGAGAAAAAAGTGAGAACTCAGTCTTGCTTGAAATGCCATTCCACACCAGCAGTTCTCACATGTCAGCTTCACTGGTGGAAGAGAAAGAAGATGGGCCACAAAGCCCTTGGAGAAACACATAGCACAGTACATTCCCTACAAGACCCCATCATGCAGGGCTTAACACAGGACACAGTGTTAAAAACTAATAATAAGGACTAACGCGCTAATCTGATACAGGTGTAAACCTGTCATATATACATAGATAAACTGAATCCCACCTAAGTGAATCTTCCAACCTGTTCTTTGTCTGTGATATATGGTATAAATATTCTCACTTAATTTGTTATGATTTTGATACTTGGTAGAATAAATGAAGGATGGCTGCTGAATAGCTTACCATACACAGAAATATACTATCTGGGAGGACTTAGAACATACAATTGGTCAACAGCATAGTCTGGTTTTGTTTGTTTGCATTGTATTTAAACTGTACTGCAAGTTGATTGGGTAATCATACTGAAACTAGTTTGGGTTATTCTTACACATGAATATCTTCAGAGTATAATGACCATGACAGCTGACACTAGTAGTATGGCATCCCTTAAAAACTGAAATGTGCTTGAGATCTTTTAATCCTTTCTGATTCAGTCTAAAGCTCTGTGTCACCAGAGGCTTTGCGTACTGTCAGAGAAATAGCATCTAGAAAAAAGGGAAAATAAGTTGAAAGGTCAAAGATTCAGATATAATATAGTGAAACCTATGTGCACCACCATTTTCTACATCAGGTATTGAATCTTAGATGAGGGACAATTCTAAGTGAGAAAGTTAGAATTGGAGTTTTCCAATTAGTTTGGCCAATTCCTATTACCAAGATCTCAGGTTAAATCTGTATTATGTATGAATTAAATTCACACATCAGTGAAGTGATTCATGCTATTTCATCTTTCAAAAGTGAAAAAGCTACCTTTTAACTGAAAAAATCAAGCTCTACAAATTTATCATTTTACCCACTGAAATTCAAAGATTAGAATCCGTCTTTGCTCTGAAGATAAAAATCCACTCTTAAAGAATTCTGATAAAGGCAATTCATTTAAAATTAATTGAACAGCTCTTCCAATAAAATGTCTGGTCTATATAAACTCTACAGATTTGGTGATGTCATTTTACCTTTTAGCTTAAACATATACATCCCCCCTTGTCATCTGTTCAGGGAAAAATACTAGCATAAGTGTTATAGAAATAAGACACTAAGATTTTATTTTCATTGTGATATGTATCTAGTTATTTGAAAGTTACTGTAATACCCAAGGATGTCCTTAATAAGTGGCTCTAGAAGCTTTACAGGCATCCCAATGCAATAGGAAGGAAGGAAGGAAGGAAGGAAGGAAGGAAGGAAGGAAGGAAGGAAGGAAGGAAGGAAGGAAGGAAGGAAGGAAGGAAGGAAGGAAGGAAGGAAGGAAGGAAGGAAGGAAGGAAGGAAAGAAAAAGAAAGAAAGAAAGAAAGAAAGAAAGAAAGAAAGAAAGAAAGAAAGAAAGAAAGAAAGAAAGAAAGAAAGAAAGAAAGAAAGAAAGAAAGAAAGAAAGAAAGAAAGAGAGAAAGAAAGAGAGAAAGAAAGAAAGAAAGACAGAAAGACAGAAAGAGAGAAAGAAAGAGAGAAAGAAAGAAAGAAAGAAGCCACTTATAATAAATAATAATAGAGACCAGAAAAATAATAAAAGCTGCCAAGGACAGGTAGGAATGTAAATTGAACCCAGAACCAGGGATGAAACATACATGTACAATTACATTATGTGATTTTGGCTGTAATTCAGGATTCTCAGAGGAAAACATAAGCAGGATTTATAAGGAAGGATGCTGTAGTGCAGGTAGAGAACTCTTCAATAAAACCATATGTCACAGAGGAAGGGTGAAAGTAAATTCTGGTAATAGTTCCTAAACACAGATGGAAAGGAATCATAAAAAAAATATTTAAGAAATATTTAATATTTCACTTTTAAATAAATCTTTCATTCTGGTTTATTCCTGACCTCATCCTGTAGCCTGAGTGCTCTGAGTGAGGGCTGAGAAAATACAAAACTCACTCCTGCTAGGACAGTTCTTTGGAACTGTCATGTACCTGCAGTAGTCAAAGAAGTTAATCCAACGTACATCTGCTTATTTAACACAACATCTAACAGTGAAAGTCATGCTAAGAAGTACAATGCAGAAAAGCTTTTACCAATTAAATCTTGATTAACTATACAGTATTAGTGGCCTAAATTATACTTAAATAAGTGCTTCAACATCCTTATGATGAAGAAGTAATTTTCCATTGTGCATCAATTTAATTTCTGTGTAATACTAAATCAGAGCCTCTACTGCTTATTTGAATAATGCATTTCTTTCTGTCATCACAGAGTTTTTCTTGATGTTTCAGTAAGACTTTGGGATTCAGATACCAATAAATCACAAGTGTTTATTTTATTCTCTCCCGTTCTTGCATCTTTTTATCTTTGCATGTCAGGCCAAATAACTTGAACGTGACAGTTCTTTTAGAACATGTTTTCACAATGTGACGACATGTATATTTCAAAATTATAAATAATATATTTATTTTTAAAATATATATAATATTTTCAGAATTTTATTGTTTCAAAATGAAAGTGATCCTCTCCATAATTTAGAAACTAAAAGTAAAATTATCCACCATTTTCTGGCAAATTTTATTCTGTAGGGATTCAAAGAAGATGTAAGGTATATTTTCTGGGAAACTATACTGAATAGATAGGTAACTAGTATGACAGAAAACAGACAAAATGCCAGAATATATGATTAAAATATAAGCAAAATTGTGTGGCTTTTTTTTTTTTTTTTTAAATTCATTGGAAACAGAAGCACTGAGGTACTAACAGGCAAACTCCTGTTCTTACCCCCGCTATCAGAGCATCAGAGTCGTTCCAAAGAGTGTTCATCAATATGGTGACAGGTGCTTCATATAGATAGATAGATGGATAGATAGATAATATCAATATATATATATATGTAATATATATACTTTCTATATCATATATGTTAGATATAGATATAGATATAGATATAGATATAGATATAGATATAGATATGTTAGATATAGATATATCTATGTGTATATATATATATATAATATATGTAAAATATACTTGATTCATCACTTTTCCGAGAATCTAACTATATAATCCTGCCGCATAGTTTTGGAAATACAGCCACTATATCTGACGGAAACACAAGAATTTCCATTTCAAAATATATATATTTTTATAATACTTTATTTTTCTTAGAATCATAGAATCATAGAATATCCTGAGTTGGAAGGGACCCTTAAGGATCATCAAGTCCAACTCTTGACACCGCACAGGTCTACCCAAAAGTTCAGACCATGTGCCTAAGTGCACAGTCCAATCTCTTCTTAAATTCAGACAGGCTCGGTGCAGTGACCACTTCCCTGGGGAGCCTGTTCCAGTGTGCAACCACCCTCTCTGTGAAGAACCCCCTCCTGACGTCCAGCCTAAATTTCCCCTGCCTCAGCTTAACCCCGTTCCCGCGGGTCCTGTCACTAGTGTTAATGGAGAAAAGGTCTCCTGCCTCTCGACACCCCCTTATGAGGAAGCTGTAGACTGTGATGAGGTCTCCCCTCAGCCTCCTCTTCTCCAGGCTGAACAGGCCCAGTGACCTCAGCCAATCCTCGTACGTCTTCCCCTCAAGGCCTTTCACCATCTTCGTAGCCCTCCTCTGGACACTTTCCAACAGTTTCATGTCCTTTTTATACTGTGGTGCCCAGAACTGCACACAGTACTCGAGGTGAGGCCGCACCAGCGCAGAGTAGAGCGGGACAATCACCTCCCTTGACCTACTAGCGATGCCGTGCTTGATGCACCCCAGGACACGATTGGCCCTCCTGGCTGCCAGGGCACACTGCTGGCTCATATTCAACTTGCTGTCTACCACGACCCCCAGATCCCTCTCTTCTAGGCTGCTCTCCAGCGTCTCATCGCCCAGTCTGTACATGCAGCCAGGGTTTCCCCGTCCCAGGTGCAGGACCCGGCACTTGCTCTTATTGAACTTCATGCGGTTGGTGATCGCCCAGCTCTCCAACCTGTCCAGATCCCTCTGTAAGGCCTTTACGCCCTCATTTGAGTCCACAACTCCTCCAAGTTTGGTGTCATCAGCAAACTTGCTCAAAATACCCTCTATTCCTACATCCAGATCATTTATAAAAATATTGAAAAGTACCGGCCCTAAAATGGAGCCTTGAGGGACCCCACCGGTGACCGCCCGCCAGCCTGACGCAGCCCCATTTACCATAACCCTTTGGTCCCTGCCCGTTAGCCAATTGCTCACCCATCGTATGATGTTTTTATTTAGCTGTATGGTGGACATTTTGTCCAGTAGGATCCTATGGGAAACCGTGTCAAAAGCCTTGCTGAAGTCCAAAAAAATCACATCAGCTGGTTTCCCTTGGTCCACCATACGGGTGATCTTATCATAAAAGGAAATCAGGTTAGTTAGGCAGGACCTACCCTTCACAAACCCATGCTGGCTGGGACCAATGACTGCTTTGTCCCCCAGGTGCGCCTCAATAAGTTTGAGAACCATCTTCTCCATGATTTTACCAGGCACTGACGTGAGACTGACAGGCCTGTAATTGCTAGGGTCTTCTTTCTGACCCTTCTTGAAAATCGGCACAACATTTGCTAGCTTCCAGTCTACCGGGACCTCTCCAAATTCCCAGGATCATTGAAAAATAATTGAAAGAGGTTCCGCGATGACGTCCGCCAGCTCTTTCAGCACCCGGGGATGAATCCCATCCGGACCCATGGACTTGTAGGGATCCAGGTGGAGTAGCAAATCCCGCACACGTTCAGGGTCAGTTGGGAGTTTGTCATCCCCACCGTCCCGGTCCTCCAGCTCAGGGCACTCTGGGTCCCGAAGCCCATCATCGGCATTGAAGACAGAGGCAAAGAAGGCGTTAAGCGTCTCTGCTTTGCCTATGTCATCGTCTGTGAGGAGACCTTCCCTGTCAAGGAGCGGCCCTATGTATTCTTTAGTTCTCCTTTTTCCATTTACATATCTAAAAAAAACCTTTTTATTTTCTCTCACAGACACAGCCAGCTTCAACTCTAGCTGTGCTTTGGCCACACGAACTTTCTCCCTACAAACACAAACAGCATCCCTGTATTCTTTCCATGATACCTGGCCCTCCTTCCAGTAGCGAAACACTCTCTATTTCCACCTAATCTCCATTAGAACGTTCCTGGTCAGCCATGCCGGCCTCCTGCCCCGCCTGCCTGACTTGCGATATTTAGGAATTGCCTGATCTTGTGCTTCTAGGAGGCATCGCTTAAAGAGTGACCAGCACTGGTGGACATCGAGGCCTTCAAAAGCAGTTTCCCAGGGGACCTTGCTGACTAGTTCCCTGAGCAGCCTGAAGTCCGCTTTCCCCATATCTAGGGATGAGGTTTTGGTGGCACTTTTCCTTCTGTCACCATAAATTTTGAACTCAACCACTTCATGGTCGCTATGACCGAGGCGGCCACCAATCACCACATCTCCCACCAGACCCTCTCTGTTTTCTAGCAACAGGTCTAGGAGGGCACCTTTCCTAGTTGGCTCCGTTAGCACTTGCACCAAGAAGTTATCATCTAGGTGCTTCATGAACCTCCTGGACTTGCTCATGTCAGCTGTGTGGCACTCCCAGTTAACGTCCGGCAAGTTGAAGTCCCCCATAAGGACAAGGGGAGTTAATCTTGAGGCCTCTCTTAGTTCTGTAAAGAATAATTTATCGGCGCTATCATCCTGGCCAGGTGGTCTGTAATAGACTCCCACAACAACATCCCCTTTATTCGTTCGTCCCTTAATCCTTACCCAGAGGCTCTCAACTTTGCCATCGCCGACCTGAAGTTCCACACAGTCCAGCTCCTGCTTCACATACATTGCCATCCCACCACCTCGCCTACCCTGCCTGCCCCTCCTGAAGAGCCTGTAACCATCTATCGCAACACCCCAGTCACAGGACTCATCCCACCAGGTTTCGCTTATGCCGATGATGTCGTAGTTGCGGGACTGGGCCAGGACTTCTAGCTCATCTATTTTATTCCTCATACTGCGTGCGTTTGTGTAAAAGCATTTCAAGTGCGTCTCCTTACACTCAGCACCTTGTGGATCTGACCGAAGGACCTCACTGGCACACAGCCCCTCTGATTCTAGCGTACCATCCCTTAGGTCTTCACCGGTGTGCCTGGTTTTAGCCCCTTCCCCCTTCGACTCTAGTTTAAAGCCCTATCTATCAGCCCTGCCAACTCCTGACCAAAGATCCTTACCCCTCTCCGAGAGAGGCGCATCCCATCCGGTGCCATCAGGCCCGGTGTAGCATAGACCTTCCCGTGATCAAAGAAACCGAAATTCTGCCGGTCACACCAGTCTCGAAGCCACGAGTTTATGTGAACAGCACGCCTTTCAGCTTCGATCCCCCCTATCGGAAGGACAGAGGCAAACACCACCTGCGCCCCTGATCCTCTAAGTAGTCGCCCCAAATCCCTAAAGTCTCTTTTGATCGCCTTCGGACTTCTCGTTGCTACTTCATCGCTACCAGCCTGAAAGACCAGTAGCGGGTAGTAGTCAGTGGGCCGTACCAGGCGCTTGACTTTCTTGGCAAAGTCTCTCACCCGAGCCCCAGGGAGGCAACAGACTTCTCTGTGGGTTGGGTCCGGTCGGCATATCGGTCCCTCTGTCCCTTTCAGGAGGGAGCCCCCCATAACAATAGCCCTTCTTTCTTTTTTGAAGGATGATGTGGCAATGCGACGTGTAGGTCGCATTGTCTTAGGCGCCCCCTCCAACTGGGATGGGTTTTTGTCTACTTTGTCATTCAGATTGTCTTGTTCTAGTCCTTCATATCGATTATTTAAGGGTAGATGAGAAGGTGAGGTGGGCAGAGAGAGGGCTCGCCTACCACCCCGAATAGGCACCTGCCTCCATTCCGCCCCTTGATCTAGGTCTCCTCCCGCTGCCTGGCAGGAGGAGGGAACCTCCGTCTTCTGTGTAACAGGAGACGCCTGTGCTGTGGCAGTCTCGTGAGCCTGCCTCAGAGAGGGTAGAGCGCACCTCCACCAGTCAATTTCCCTCTCTGATTCCCTGATGCTCCTGAGCCTGTTCACCTCCTCCCGGAGCTCCGCTACCTGGCTGAGCAGTTCTTCAACCTGGGCACACCTCCCACAGGCATACCCACCACTGCTGTCGGAGACCGACAGAAGGCTGGGGCACACTCTGCAGCCCAGGACCTGGACGGCTGCGTGTTTCCCCGAGCCTTCCGTCTGAGTAGCCACACTGGCGACCGTGGCTGGAGATGCCGCACGAGATGCGGAGGCTACGGTTTTCTGCCTGGTCGATACCATGGTCAGGTTCTACGCAAGCAGGTTACAAGCACCGAAGGGAGAGGCAGCTGCAACAGAGTGACAATGGGCCCCCCGCTCGCCCTGCCCGCGCGAACCGCCGCGCAAACTGCCACGCCCTTCGACGTGCCACGCCCTGTTTGCCCGTCCTGTTCGCCGCGCTCCTGGTTGCTTGCGCTCCCTAGGGGCAACTTTTAAACAGCCTGGGAGGGGGCGCTGCTGGCTCCGCCCTCGCCTCGTCAGCCTCCCTCGCGAGGAGAGCCGGGTCCCGGCGGCTCCCCCGAGTGGCCTCGATGCCGGACAAAAAGCCCTGCCCGCCTCGGTCCCCTGCTCCGCTGCAGAACATGTCTGCCCCAGAGCCGATCACCTCAGCAAAAAGGCAATCGGCTCATAAAAATATATATGTTTTTATAATACTTTTATAACACTTTATTTTTCTTTAAGAAGTTGCAAATTTATTTCATACATATTAGTAATTAACACATTATTTCTTTCTATTCATGGAAGGTTTGTTTATTTCTGTTCCTCAAAAAACACTATTTTACTGAGCATATACAATGTATTGCTGTATTAATGCTGAAAATAACTGTCCTAGTTTTTCCTGCTAGAAATGGAATTGATTTAGGAAGACTGCTTGGTCTATTTTTAGCATGTGAAATAGTTATTTCTGATTCTTGATGAAAACAACAACAACAACAAAAGCCTACTGAACTACTGTAAGGTCAAAATATTACCAAAACCTGAGTCATTAATCTTAATCACTTCCTCAACTGAATTTAAAGATAAGTTGTGTGGACTAAAGTGATACTCAAAGCCTGAAATCCAATGTTATTTTCATAGAAGTTTGGTCCATGATTTTCCTTTCACAATGTTTTATGCTACAAATAAATAACTTATATGACAGACTCAAAATGGAATATAATTGATTGTTTTCTGGGATTTTTAATTATTATTTATACTTTTAAAATTTTCAATCAAGACAACAGTTCAAACTATATATATATTATATAAATAAGTATATAAATAAGTATATAATTTATTTCCTTATTTATTTATTTTACTCGATATAAGTAACCAGTCCATAAATCATCTGTCATGTCTGTGAATTTCAAGCACATTTCAAGGACAGTCAGGCATTTCTTTATAGGAGGGGGTTGGGGCTGAGAAGCCAAAAAATAAAAGAATGAAGCTGAAGTCCTAAATAGGATTTAAGTACCAGAATTACATCTATATAACAATTAATTGGGTTATTCTGCTGACTGTAAGAACATTTTAGTATTTCTACGTAATAGTAGTTTAATCTAATTTCAATATCTCTGCATTATTTAAAAAGTCCATATATATAAATATTAATGCATTGTGAAGGAGGAAAAATGAACAGATAGATGTGGATGGAAAGTAAATTTAGCACCAACACTGGACCAAAATTATGTCAAACAAATAGATTTATTTTTTTTTCCTGTGTTTTCTCAGTTCCCGTGGATAATAGTGATATATAGTTAAATCCTATATACTGGTGAGAAAAGTCATCTATTTTGGTACAGTTTAAATCTGCATATGAAAAAGATCAAGATGCCTATAATAACCAAAAAAAAAAAGAAAATGATGCCTATAATAACCAAAATAGGCATGTCATAACTCAAAGAAATATGTGAGTACATTCTTTGTCAAAATATTACTTATCCTTCAGGGCTAAGAGGCAGCTTGATATATAGGATTATTGCCATCTTTCTATTCATCTATCTAAAAAATACTAAAAAACTACTAAATTACTAAATTACTAATTACTAAAAAACAAATTAATAGCTATATCTGTTATAAACACTTAGTTCAGTTGAAGCAGAACATAATTGTAAAGTTGTGAAGGTGACAAAAAATATTTTGGTTTTATTTTTAATTTTATGAGCTATAAAGTTGTATCACACAATACCAAATAACATTATAAATAAGCTATATATTTCACATAAAATTTTATAACTGGGCTTCAAAGGTTGTAATTAGCCTTCATCTGTGTCTTAAAAAGGCTCCTTATTAAGTCTTTCTAATTAGAATTTTTATGCTTCAAAAGAAACTTCATAATGTACCTTTTTTCAAGACTCACTGCCTGTACGGAAAAAAAAAAAAAGCTGAAACTCAATTTCATGACCTACACCTATGATGGTAGATATAGCTGCCTAGGCTATTTTGTTCAATTAACTATACTCATGAAAATGTTTTCATGAAGCATAGCCTAATTGTGAAAGTTAGATATGAGTAAAGCATGTACTTTTAACTGTTCAGCTATGTACTCAAACACTAATATTAATCCTCAAATAGTAGGTGCTTGGGGTATTGGGATTGGGGTATTCCATAAATCCATAGGAGCAAAGCTACTGTTTGCATAGTATCAGGCCTGTGTTGGTGCCTGCACTCCCAAGAAGTTCAGAACTGAAATTTGACTGTTGATTAAGGACAATATGCTTTCAGAAGCAATAAGCCCAATTGTTCTCTCTCAGGTTGCCTTTGAACTAAACAAGAACTTAATCCAATAAATTTGCCAGAAAGTCCATTCAGACAAAAGAAATTTTCTTCTCATGTCTGGACTATATTCAAAAGCTGTACTAATAACTAAAAATTAACTAAATAGCTGATTTTAAATGAAGGCAATTAACCCAAAATGGGAATGAGAAATTAGTATAATCAATTTTTCTTGAAAAAGAAAAAAGGGAGGTCTGGGAGGTGATGGTCCCTGAAGGAACATTCCAAATTTTGAAGGCAAAAACCTTATAGAACAGCTTGTACAACCTCAAGTGAAAACAGCAGATTTGAGGCTTAAATAAACTGAAATCAAGCCATCAAGCTTTTTTTTTTTTTTTTTTTTTTTTCCTTTTCTGACAAGTGAACAGTATTCATATGAATATTTCTAATTTGTATATCCATTTACTCACAACGTTACAAGATGATGAGTGCTGGCTACCTGCCTGAGGGCAGCACAGCTGTGAAGAGCAGCTGTGAAGAATATACAAAAGTTTTTCAGGATGAAGTTTAAGGAGGCTACTTTATTATGATATTATTTTTTATTTTTTTGCGAATATTTTTTTGCTACAGTGGAGGCTTATTCACAGGAATGGTCACTTTGGTAATTAACAAATATTTGAGGGAGCTATGAGCTAGTAGTTATACAGAAAGACCTAGACTTAAGTAAATCATGCTATTCAAAAATCCCCCGATGAGCAAGATTATTACAAAAATATCTAAAATATTTTTCAGAAAAATAAGTATGTATATATATATATTTAATACGTTGAAACTGGAGGGGTTTCCTGATAATATTTGTAACAAAGAAGTGAGACACATATGAGCTTCTAAATACCTTGTATGCCTTTAGATATTTGTTATTTGAAGGCTGATTTAGGAGCACACCTCAACGTGGTAGAGCAGCAGCCATAGCAGAGCAGCAGCTGTGGCAGCATACTATGTATGGCCCAATTAGGAATTATCAAACAATCTCAAATATGACACAAAAGAACTTTTTTTTTTTCTTTTTTTTCTTTTTTTTTTTTTTCTCTACATTCCATGTAGTGGGAACAAAGGCTTTTGCATGACTTGGAGTGACTACAATTTATGCTATAAAACACATTTGCTTCTATAAGATTTTTGACTTCTAGATTCATTAATACACAAGCTCTGATTGTGAATTACACTGATTTAAACTAATGGGGATTCTGGTTATCTGGTCTAGAAACAAATACATTTAAAAAATAAAGAAACGTTTAAGGTTAACAGTCTGTTACTTTGCAGCAGATAAACACACACACACACACACAAACAAAATCTGAAAATTACTCTGCTTAGTAAACTCCAAGTCCTAAAATACCACACTGGTCATGCAAACACAGTAGCGATGACATCGAATGCTTAATTATCACAAATAACTTTTGAAATATTAAGTGAAGAATAAAATATCCTTCCCAGATATCCTGTCTCAGGGCAGACAACATACAAACACTTCATAAAATATTTTGATTCTGCAGAAATTAGAAGGCAGGTTTTACAAGCAAAAATATAAGTGCCTCAAAGCCTTGGAAAACTGAAAACCTCTAACGATTTTTTTTCCCCCCCCCTCTGGAAATAGAGTATATCCATCATTCCTTTGAGGAACAGTCTTTGTTCCTACAGTCATATGTGTTTAAGGAAAAGATTATTATTAATAATAACAATTTGACCACTTCTTTCAAAACAAAACAAAAAAACAGTCAAACAACTTGGCTAAGATTAAAATAGAATTTATTTCATGAGAAGCAACTGCTCTGTATATGAATGTCATTTCTTAATGAAGAATTAGATCATTAGTTCTCTTAACACTATTTCAAAATGCATTGTGATATCATACAAAAAGTTTAGTTCTTAAAAGTATAAAATGTTTATCTTGAGACAAACATGTCTGGTTGAACTAAATTGCCTCAGCATGACATTAATAGGTGTACTTTTATGAACTGTTCCTTCTAATGCATGTACCAATGAACCCAGTCTGTAAAACAATGAGTGATCTCAATTAGTATAGAAAACTGCTTTAGATTTTTCCTGTAGAATTTGCTGAAATCTTTTCCTTTTTCCAAATAACTACTAAAAGTATTTTTTCCCATACTTCTTTATATCACATTTTCAGTTGTCTATAAGATTTTGGTCTTTATTAAGTCAATTCTGTTGGAAAGCAGGAAAATAGTGAAGTTTTCAGCATTAACTTTTCTCAGAACTTATTTGGATGTATACATCTCAGCACATTCTGATTTCAAATTAAGATCTGAATTCCATCCCTCTATGGAAGTTAATTTCAGTGACTTGTGTGTTGACCACAAGTAAGAAAACAACACGGATAAAACATGAAAAATGATTACTCTAGCCCAATGCTCACTTAGATTGAAATTCTGTCTGACAGAGATGAATGTCAAGCTCATATTTTCAACAGCAGAACCAGTATTTCACTCTCTGACAATGTTGTGGCAGATTGGCTGGAGATAGGTAAGCAAGGACTGCAGCAAGAAGGACATCAAGGTGCTCGAGCAAATCCAGAGAAGGGTGATGAAGCTGGTGAGGGGCCTGGAGAACAAGTACTATGAGGAGCGGCTGAGGGAGCTGGGCTTGTTCAGCCTGGAGAAAAGGAGGCTCAGGGGTGACCTTATCACTCTTTATAAGTACATTAAAGGAGGCTATAGTGAGGTGGGGGTTGGTCTGTTCTCCCATGTGCCTGGTGACAGGACAAGGGGGAACGGGCTAAAGTTGCAGGGGAGGTTTAGGTTGGATCTTAGGAAGAACTTCTTTACTGAGAGGGTTGTGAGGCATTGGAATGGGCTGCCCAGGGAAGTGGTGGAGTCACCACCCCTGGAGGTCTTTAAAAGATGTTTAGATGTTGAACTTAGCAATATGGCTTATTGGAGGACTTGTTAGTCAGAGGTTGGACTCGATGATCTTGAGGTCTCTTCCAACCTAGACAATTCTGTGATTCTGTAAGTGAAATCCACTATTCCTAAAACCACTTTACACATGACAGATGTTTTTATATTTTAGTTTGTGGCTCATTGATTGCTTATAATATTCATTATTTTGTAGGGAGTTGCACACAATAAATAAAAAAGTACTCCGCACCGGAAATTAAAATTTGTTGTGCTCTCTTGTGCAGGTTTTGGTAGTATGCCTCCTCTTGCAAAGCAGAGGCTCATTGCTTCTGTGCTTCTACTTTTCACATCCCAATATAGTTCTTATGTCCCTAAATTGGGACATATCCCTCCACAATATATTATCATATTTCACTAGTAATACTGCTGATTTTGAAGCATATTTGTTTAGGTGTTTTGTTGTTTGTTTTTTTGTTTGTTTGTTTCTACAGGTGTGTTGGTCTAGTTCCCAGTGCTCAGAATATGTTATTGGCAGAAATAAATAAGTGATGTTCAGAGCTTGATATAAACACTTTATAACCCTGGGTGCAGTACATACAGTATTGTCATTGGTCTATTAGCAAATATAAGCTACTGAAGCTAGTGATAAAGAACATGTTAATATTTTACTTTTGCAACACTACAGCTCCTATGTGTATTTCTTGCTGCTTCTGCTTTGCTGTTTTCTGATATGTATTTTGTGTACAGACTCAAAGAAAGCATTAAAAATTATTGTCAAAACAGAAAGTTTCAGCAACCAGAAAGGGAATGTGTTGATTAATTTCTAGGTTTCATGTTCATATAATTTCCGAATCACTGCAATGTTTCAGAATCACTTGCATGGACAAATTAAAGAAATGGTTTTACAGCTGGAATTACAAGGAGTCTTAAAGCAAGGGGTAGTTTTTTAGGGTATTCTACTACTTAGATAAGCAAAGCTAGAACAAAATAAGTAGATAATCAACCTTTTTTTTTTTTTTTTTTCTTTTTTTTTTTTCTCTCCTTGAAATGTCAGTGGGTATCTTCATTGTTACAAACCTAAACATCATTTAATTACCTAATAGCAGCCTACTGATAAATAAAGCTCATGGATTTAATTACAAAACAGTGTGAAAATAAATGTAGTGGATACTGACTCCAAGAAATAAATAAAGATACAGAGCAGTGAAAGGTGCAAACATCAAAATAAGAGGTGTTGGTCAACAGCAATGAAATGAAGGACCTAAATGAGGTGAAGCTTTACATTTTGATTTGAAAAGGCTTCTAATGAGGTAATGAAATTTTGAAAAAAATTATTGAGACATTGAAGTACAGCCAAACATGTAAATTAGGTTTAAAATAATATCTTTCTTTTCAAGAGTTATCTGACAATAAATAAATATGCAAGACAGCTCAAAACAAACAAACAAACACAAACTTTTCTTTTAAAGCTGCTTTCATATATTTGGATTTTAGGGTAATATATGAAGTTACTGCGAGACATAAATAATTTACAAAATGTTTTTGTTAGTTCTACTCCCCATTTAGTTTGGCTGTAGAAAACAGTTAATATTTAATGTAAGTGGTATTAAACAACACTATCCAATTTTCTGAGAAGAACAGAAAAGATCTGAATTATTTTATTTAGATACATATTATTTTCATCTTGTAATGTTGATAGCCCCAAAATAGAATTTGAATTAGTGGAGATTTATCTCTTCATAAATCCAATTTTCTTAATTTTTCCATCTTACGAAGGAAAAATAGAAATAAATAAGCAAGATGTCTCATAAAATGCATTACACTTAGGCTGGAATAATCAGCACATCTCTCACAATTTGGGAATGATATGACTATTGCTAATGGAACATCCAGGAAAAAGTGGTGATGACGGTTTTTAGACATGCTAAAATAATTTCTAAGGTCTTATAAACACAGTTGGAAAGCACAACTGGAATATTCAATTCCCTTTTAATGTTTTTGTCCTCATATATCACTGCTGATCATTCTTATAACAAAGGGTGAACCTGTGATATTGCTTTGTCTCTATGACAAGTGATCAAACCTTTGCCAAAGGGAATATACTATAGGTATCTTCCCTAATTCTGACTTGTTTGTTCATTTGTTTGTTTTCTGTTATTAGTCACAGATGCTATCTTTTGTTCTGTTGGAAACCATCAGTCAAAGTTTAGTGTTTAAATTACCTAGTAGTACGAAACAAAGAAGCTCCATACAGTGCAGGCCACGATATAACAGTCTGTCAAAAAAATACAACTTAATTTTCAGTTATTTTCCACCAATTTACATTCTCTAAGTGCACAATTTATCCATCAGCTCTTCACAAAAGACTGTAATCTACAGTACTCTAGCCATTTTTGTTTATATTTATTTTAAAATTCTGTTTTAGGACCAAAAGAAAACCAAAAAAACAAACCTTGAACTTTTTCTTTACCATATTTGAATCACCCTGCAGTAAACCAACCTTTAACTTTACCCTGCAGAGTAAATCCTGTAGAATTTTAAAGCATATTTTAAGATCAGATCCTTGGTAGAGGCAAGACAACAACAGCTTGACAACAAAGCAGGGTAAACTTAATAGCTATTTCAGGCATCACTTTCATTAGGTTTGATCAAAGATTAGCTTGTCTGGCTTTGCTAAAATTCAGGGAGAATTTAGATACATGTATATATTAAGCTACTTTTTGAAGTGTAATATGAAGACCTGAAAAGGCATGGGGCTGGGAAAAAAATAAATAAGAATTTTAAAAATAAAAAATAAATTAAAATCTGCACACAATCCTCTCATAGTCTTACCACTCATCAATAGACATATTTACAGTCAGTACAGAAGCAGAAGCCTGGTTCCTTTTTTGTATATCAGGAGAACTTTTCCCTAAGGTGTGCACTTGAAATATAGAAAGAGTTGTTATGGCTTGCAAAAGGAGATACGTACATGCTTCACATGCTTCCACTGATTCTTTGGGTGCATAAATATATTGCTATTTCCTTTCTGATCTGGAGACAGGGACCATGTTTTTCTGTAGCTCAGTGAATTAGAATGAGTTAAGAATTCATCTTTCTTTCCTACTTCCTTCAAGAACTGAAAAGTTTATTTATTATTATTATTTATAATAATAGTAATAGTAATAATAATAATAATAATAATAATTTCCCTTGTTATTTTTTTTTTTTTTTTTTTTTTTTCATGAAAGGACAGTTTATGAATAATTATTAACAATTTCTTATACTTAGCCTTTATATGCTCAACAGTGTGTACACAAGTACTAAACAGGAAGAAGATTACTATATCTGAGTAGATAGCTGGCTGTTTTCTGTCGTCTTTTCCTTGGGTGTTTAACTCAGGTGTTGACAGCTTGGAAGGTAGATCGTAATTTTGCACTTCTTCCATATTCATTAAAGTTTAGCTTACTGCAATTTATCCTCTGGAAGGAAGGCAAGTATTTTTTTTCCTGTGTAATGATGACAGTCTATGAAAATTTAAATGGATACCGAGTTGCTGAAATGCTAAGCTCTGTGAGGTCTCATATGAAAAAGTTTTCCTAATACAATTATAGATTTCAACTGAAAAACTGAAAACTCAAGCATGCTATCTCCACAACCAATACTCCATTCAGAATTGACCCAATATTCTTTTTCTTTTTTTTTTTTTTTTTTTTTTTTTTTCTTTTTTTTCATCTGCAGGGAAAATAGTGGTGACAGATTTAATGTGAAATAATTTAATTTTATTTGAAACTATAGGATTGAATTTATACTAGGAAACTCTAGGATAACATATTTCTGTTAAAATTAATGTATATAACAAGAAAGGTCTAACAGCTATATTAATTCTTACATTTAATATGTTGGATTAAGATGGAGTAATTAGTTCCTCCAAAGTCTGAATTTTGGTGTCTAAAGTACTCTTTTTACCCCAGTGTAAGAAATGTTATGGTACTATGTTATATTTGTGCTTATCTTTGAGGTCATTAATAAATGTAAGAGAGAGTTGAAGAGAGAGAGAACTATGCGCCAGAAAGCTTAAGAATTATGCAGACAAACATCCTGGGTCAATCTTCACTAATGTGAAAGTAGGTAAACACCTACAGTGTAGGTAAAGGCATAAATAGATCTGCAGTGGAAATGAGTGTTAAAGTCAGTATAATAATTTATGCTTTAATAAACTAATTTATTCAGCAAAACCCCTGACCTATGTACTGAAATTATTTGACTCTGACAGTGTGGTAAGACTTTTTCTTTGAGACAATAATTTTGTATTATTCCTCAGCCCAAAACTAAGATTTTGGACAGTATTTTTCATTAGCATTTCCCTATGGCCATTGGTAGTTTCTCCTAATAAAGTGATTTGTCTGGACCTTGCCTCTTGTTTTGAAGCTGACTGCCCAGACTTAAGCTTCTACAGTCAGTCTGCCTAGCTAAGTAAAGACGGTTTTGTTCTCTGTGAATGTGACGCTACTTCTGAAATCACAGGGTGTAAATGTCTCTAGCAAAACTGAAAATTTCTCTCTCTCAGAAGAAAGCAGACTCACTGTCATTCCCAAATTTCAAGGGCCATAAAGTCAGCTTCATGAGCTCTTTCCCAAACATGTAGCAGCTAATGTCAAAAATATATCTGGCGTCATTTGTAACATTGGTCCACTTTAATCTCAGTAGTCAGCAGCTGATCCTCATTTAAAGGCATTTGCTTATGCTCAGATGATTAGTGGCTACCTATTAGAAATAAAAAAAAATGCACTTCACAAATGTAACTTTTGACAGTTTTGACTTTCAGAAAGAGAAATAGGTGCTGTCTTGGTAAGTTTTTCACTGCAGAAGGGGAAGTAAAATGTTCTTAGGCAACATAGGATGATCTGCAACAGAAAAATATGTATCTTTCAAGACAGGACTTTGATTACCTTCCAGTGCCAACATAACCAGAACAACCAGTATCGATAACTGCTTTCAGTGCCTGACAGGAAAATATATTTCACTCAGATCTCAAGACCAGAGCAAAGAGGCTGCCACAGGAATTGACTTTATTTCTAAATTTTGCCATCAAAGGAAGGATTTGCAGAATAGAGAAGACTTGGGCAGACGTCGTAAAGTGCCAACTATTTCTTCATCGTAAACTCTGATCTTTTAACTATAAATATATATATATATATTCAAAAATGATTCTAAACTATTCTCTTTCCTTCCTGACTTACCTCCCACAATATTCTTGATCCTTCTCTAGAAGCATAGCTTATCTATCACTAAATGTCTACAAGTTACTATCCCTATACAGGAACACAGTGGCTAGCCAACATTATGTTCTAGCAAATTAAATATACACAATTTTAGGTTGGGCAATTTAGGGTTCCTTTGCTTCTCAGATGAGCCAAACAGGTAAGTCAGTTCATTTTTTAATTATCACCGCACCCAGTTGGACTCATGCTGTTTGCAGAAATCAGCATAAGCATAATATACACATAATTCTCCCAAGCATGTTGTAGGCAATGGAACAGAGCATTCTACGTGTTACAGCTCATTTCTTTGCCATTAATTCAGAACATAACTGTCACAAATTCTTAATTATTTTAGTAATTAGAAAGGGAAATCAACAATGCTTAGAAAAAGATAGCTACTTGTGATTGTTCCTCTAGGATGCTTAATGTAGCATGTGTATATGCCTTAGTCTCTGGATAGAGAAGAAAAATAAGGCAGATGGATAAACAAATACTATTTTATGCACTATGTATTTGGCTCCCCTGACTTCCTCTCTTACTAACTGTATATGATAGGAGTAGTTATCTCCTCTTATACTTACTGAACCCAAAGGACCAAGTGGCCACCTGCTTCTTGATTTGCAATTATGAATTATTTGGATTAAAATGTAGACTTGTTGTACTTCTCTAAGCTTTTACAAATTTTCTTGCCTTTTGCTTCAAGCCATTCATCAAGCAAGATAAAAGACAATCATTGAGGAATATACACTACAATAACAAATAAGACTCACTGGGGAGTCAAGCAGTCATATGCATATAAGAACCTAGCTTTTTGTTAAAAAGGCAGTGTTATTTTCTTTTAAACATGACTAGAATGTAACAGCTTTACAGGGCCAGAATTTGTCACTATTTTCTGACTGTTTAATAATTTCCATCCTGGGTGTTGTTTGAGGATGTGCTGAGAAACATACTAATCTCTGCTTACACACTTGCAGAATGTTGGACACATATTTTAAGTTTCACAGCAAGGAGCATAATATGCCACACATTTTGTATGCTGGCGCAGTGACATAAGATGCAGTAAGAACATTATCTCATTGTCTCCATTAGGACTTTTCATATCCTAGTCTTAGTCTTAGTTTTGTCTTAAGGACAAAAATTTTTGATCCCATTTTTTGATCCCAAATCCCATTAAAGGAAATGAAAGGGGACTCTTGGAGATGCAAGTCCTATACTCTTTTTGCTGTGAGTGTAAGTGATTCACACTCACTAGAGGAAGAGGGTATCAGTATCTCAGAGTTTTATTTCACTCCACATTTCTTCCTTTTTTCTAACTGCTAATTAGAGGAAAACTGCTGATCAAATTTTATAGTGTTGGCTTAGCTCAATTTGTCTACACTCTTTACATTATTCAGGCTAAAACTACACTAACATGAAATAAACAAATTAGAAAGAGATTGATTATTAACAAAATATGAAATAGCCTTCCTTTCTCATATGGCATAGTTTGGAGGTATAACTTTTTTTGTTTTGTTTTCATTTCTTTGTTTGTTTGTTTATTTGCTTTGTTTGTTTTTGTTTTTGTTTTTTCCCCAGAGTTGTGGACTTACAGTGCCTATGTTCTTTACTTTGTCAGTAAACATCTGAACCTGACTTGTGGAAAAGGATCAGAAAACAGTATTACAAAAGGGAGAAAAAGAAAGAGTGAGATCATCTTCCCCTTTCAAAGCCTTGTGAAATTAAACAAGAAAAGTGTTTTTGTACTTCTATTTCACCTCAAATTCACCACCCATGTTTACCAGTATGAAAACTGTACTTGCTACATTTTTTTTCTCCAAGTTAAGAAGAAACTCTAGCCCATGCAGGGCCCACGCAAGAGCAGGTGGTGTGTCAGGAATTGCAGCCTGTGGGAGACCCACAGTGGAGCAGTCCATTCCTGAAGAATGGACCCCATGTTATGGACCCATACCGGAGCAGTTCTTCAGATCAGTTTGAGAAGGAAAGCATCCTGTGGGAGGTGCTGGAGCAAAGGAAGAATACGAGGAGGAAGGAGCAACAGAAACAAAGCCTTACGGACTGACCACAACCCATATTCCTCATCCCCCTGCACCATTTGGGGTAGGGAAGAAGTAGAAGTGTTAAGCGTGAAGTTGAGTCTACAAAGAAAAGTTGAGGGGAATGAATTTTAGATTGGTTTTTATTTTTTCACTGTTCTGCTTTGATATTAATGGGCAACAAATTCAATTAATCTTTCCCAAGGTGAGTCTGCTTTATTCATTGTGGTAACTGGTAAGTAACCTCCCTGTTCTTACCTCTACCCACAGTTTTTTTCATTGTGTATTCTCACTCTGTCCTGCTGTGGGGGAGAGGGCACTCGGTGGCCAGCCAAGGTCAATGCACCACAGTATGTCACAAGACCTTTGCAGGAGACCACGAACTGTGTCAAACCTTGGTGTGGATGTAGTTTGTGGTACATAAAGGGAGAGCATTGATGTGACAAGGGTTTACAAGCACACACTCATCCCACTATCAATCTGCTCTGTCCTCTCACTTCCCCTCAGTCTTTCCAACTGTGTGAGGAAGATGAGATATTTTCATGGACAGGTTTGCTCTTTGTGTCTCTCTTTGACTTGTTTTTTAAAACCAATACCTGCAATCAACAATGACATGCCTGAGAGTTTGTTCCAACTTGGCAGAGGAAGAACTGCATCATTCCCAAAGAGCATAAGTTCAGCAGCCCCCTCTGACTCTACTGCACCTGCAAGCAGAAACAATGATCATTGGTCTCTGCAAGGCAGGCCTAGTCTCGAGTACCAGTCCAGCATCAGCAACAACTCTGCAGAAGGTGTCTGGGCAGCAAAGGTTCCCAAATACCCTCAGGTCTGCACCCTGAGACTCCTGAGCTTCACCTGCAGTGGCTAGAGGAGTGGATGAAAGGTAGTAGTGGGCAGAGCAGAGTCGAGGGTAGGCTGCTTGCTCATGGGAGAGGACTCCAGGTGCAGCTCTCCTCTCCCATCCTAATGCTAGTAATTCACCAGCAAAGGCAGCCAGGTGGGCAGGCAGGATTCAGTGGCAGGCAGCTCACACTGATTGCTCCCACTACCTGCCCCTACTCAGCCCAGGACACCTCAGCCAGATGTCAGGAGGGAGGCAAAACACAAGATTAGGGACGTGTATTGCGCATGGCCAAGCCGCAACACACCATGGCCACCTTTCTGAGAGCTTCAGGACCTTCTATCATAGTCTCCACACAAAGCTGCCCCAGCCCTCTCCCTCTACTGCTTTCCGTGTGCTCACAAAGAGGCCAGGGCAACCGCCTTGGCCCCTTTAAGGCCCAGCCTGTCCACACAGCCAAGATCTTGGGTTACAGCTGCCTGTCTATATACTGTTAAACGTGGTGGAAGAATACAGCAACAAGGCCCGTCTGTCCTATGACAGCACTGCCAGGAGCAGCTGTCCAGGAGCTCCCAGAGCAGGAGGTTTGAGGGAGAGAAGCCCAAGCTCCACGCTCTACCAGAAACCTCTCTCTCCATGTCTCTGGACCACCCCACTGCCCTGCAGGCACCAGGCAACGACGCCAGGCCATGGTCAGCCCCACATCAGGCTTGGTACCCCAGCACCATGGATACCTACAGGTGCAGATGGCCCATGGTGCTGTGACATAGATTCAGGTGTCAGCAAAGCACGATCCAGCCTGGCTCATACCTGGACTCCTGCTGAGCCTGTGTGTGAGGCTTGGAGCATCGAGCGAGGCTTTGGTGGGGCCATGCTGTGGGGCCACCAGCAGCTGTTCTCAGTGCCTGTCTCCACAGTCATTGCCCATGTTTCCCCTGCCATGCCTGGCTCAGGCAGCTGGGGCCCCATGGGGTGTGCTTGCAGCAGCACAGGTTTGCTGTGCCGGCAAACATGCCCCCTGGCAGCCCACGGTGGGCACAGGACGACACAGCCACGCGGCCAGGAGGGTTTCTGCTGAGGGGCAGGGTCATTTCTTCTGCTCCTTGTCATGCCAGCAAATGACTGTGGCCGCTCTCTCTCTTCCAGCACAGGACACCTTTTGCCAGCTGCAGCTCCAATGCAGGGGAGCAGCATCTCATTCTCAGTTCTCCCTACGCTACTCCATTGCATGCTGGTCATGGCTATGATGTCGCACTGGACACTGTTCTGTTCTATTCTATTCTGTTTTGGAATAATTCTCATTTAACTCCAGAATCCATTTCAGTCTTGCACTACCAACAGATTTACTCCATGTTCAAACAGAAAAAAAGTGCAATTTTTCACTTCTACCCCCATGACTGGTTATGTTACACATATATATATATGTATATATATATATATATATACATATATATGTGTATGTATATATACACACACATACATGCATATATATATATATATACACATATGTATTAATTCCATACATTTAATTTTTGACATAACTTTGTATCTCTTCTACTATGTTCTTATTATATTGGTAACAAGAGGCAGCTGCTATTTAAGTGTAAAAAGCTGGTGTCTAAAGGGAAATAAACAAATACAAGAAATGAAAAAGCAAGATGGCGTGCTTGGTAGTATGACTATTATGTGAAGTAAGAAGAAAATACATAAATGACATTTGATAACAGGAAAATACATTAATGAGGTATGTAGACAGGTGAACAGAGGTATGCTAGGGAGAAAGAACACACAAAGCAGGTCTGAGACAATATGACCCACCAACTCAATGACCAGATCAAAGACACAAGTAAGGGAGTCCTGTGTTGGAAACATAAGCCTGGACAACGTTAAGCTATACCTTCATACATACTACTACTGTTCATGTCTGTTACTTAGCTGATCAGTATTTAAATATCTGATCTGTAAGCACCATGGACAGGAAAGAACATGTGTGGAAAGCATATGGATAATTTGTGGCATAGTACTAAAAAGAGTAAGTTCTAGCAGTGCAGCTGGTGATTAAAATATCTTTGTAACTAATCAGGCCCTGGCATCTGGTTTACTGAAAAGTAAAGATTTTCTGGTGGGAACTGCGATCCTTTTATTTGTTAAGACATGGTGGCCAGTGAGATCAGCCAGTGAGAGTCCAGAAAATAACTGTGCATGAGGAAACACTAAATTTTATGTGGGTTCTTTCTTTAAACTAAATAAATAAAAAATGAGCCTCTGGAGAGAATAATTTAAATCAGAGTGATAATTACAATTTTATTTTATTTATTTATTTATTTATTTTTTTTAAAGAGGATAGGTTTTCAAATAGAAGTAATGCAAATAGTTACTGTAGGAAAGGGACAGAGGAGATATACCTGTTTTCCTCGGAGGAAGGAACTAACTCACAGAGTATGTTAAAAAACTATATTCAAAGTACAGTATTTTGAAAATGCTCCTACTTAATAAGGAAATCGTTCATTTTCTGTTCCCTGACCATAATTTCGCTCTTTTGATTACCATGACATCATTTTCTATGCCAGGCAAAGTAGCAATTCAAAAGAGGAATGCATTCCTTAAAGACTGAAATAAAATAAAAAATAAAATAAAAATGTTTGACTCTAATAAAAATTAGAAAAGCTAGAACTGGAAGTGATCTAGTAGGTCATGTCATCCAATTTCCAACCAATGTCAAATTATATCTGGGGTATAGGTCAGTATTTTGCTCGGTCTAGTTTTAAGTAGATTCATGAGCCTTAGCCTCTGCTGAATGCTAGTATTAAAAGAAAAATTCAGTTTTTCTATCTTTACAAAAGGAAATTTACTGGAAACAGGACTGTTACTGCTCAGAAAGAGGGTAGCTGAAGTAAAGCTGATATATAGATATTGTGCATTATCCCTACAGCACAGATGCCTGAAGCCCATACTGAGCAGATTCTGCTGCCTTTTGTCTCTGTCCATTATGTGGAGTGAGAAGAGATGGAATAAAGATGAAGAAATCGCTTTATTGATGGAAGCCACTGCAATCTCAAAGACTGCTCAAGTAACAACTTCTTGATCAGCCTCTTACAGAGGTAAGACAACTCTTGCTTGACTCTTGCTGTAGGAAGCTTTGCTCTGAGCAAAATTTTCTTAATTAGGAACTCTACTCTTCAGCTTCCATTTTTACATTCTTAATTTCATTTTAATATCATATTTATAATCCACACTCAGTGCCATGCAGTGACCCCTGCCTTTTATAGTATGCTTCAACATAATCTCAACAGCTGTACAAATAATACTTTCATCTTTCTACTTCCAAAAAAAAAAAAAAAAAAAAAAAGTTTGTGGAACACTTGAAAGCATACCTGAAGTAAATAGCATATACTGTAGGCTAAGTGTATATTCCATGCATAAAGCCATATGATATGTGTCTCTGTTTTTGTTCTGACAAATTGAGAACAAATTTCAATGTATGTCAGACACTTTGGGGCGTTCATATTCTTATGAGATTATGGAGATTATATTAAAAGTTCTCTCATGCAAACTTTTATTTATAAGAAGGCCATGTGTTTTTTTCAGAACATACTTTCTCTAAGTTACGTGTAGAAATTCATCCGTATGACACACAAGGGCATTAAATAAACTTCCATATTCTTGAGATGTCTGGACAAATACAGAGGATCCAAAAAGGTGGAGTTACACTGTCATTGTGTCATGAACCACACCTCTGCCACTAAACCTTTGTCCTTGTAAGGTGGTTATTTTAAATAAAAACTTCTGGTTTTTGTTTGAATTTTAAGTGAGGAAAATATCATCTTCACTATGTTTAGGCATAATGAAAATATTTAGACTAAAAAACATTCCCAAGAGTTTCTTGTTTAAATAAGTTAGATTACATTCTGAAATAGAAGTAATCTTTCCTTCTTCAGGGAGCATGGAGCATGGAAGGTCTTTGCTGTCTTCTGCAGCACATCCTAAAGATGACTGAAAAGAACTGTTTAGAAAGACCTGCTGAAGTGGTAGGTTTTAGTTGCCAACCTCTCTTCTATATTTGATCCAGTTTACTTTGACTGCAAACATGGCAGAATAATGCATCACATACAGCAATGAGGCCAAGGGGATGGCCTTAACAGATGAAAAAATATATCTTAATGTTTATTTCTAAATTGCTAGGAACAGTAGAGGAGAAGCAACAATATTTTTTTCAGAGAGTAGACTCATGGTAAGGTTTGTGTGACCTTATGTATTTTAGAGGAAAACTAGCACTAAGAAAAACTGCTGGGCTGAAGAATTGTGCTGGAAATATAGTCTCTTGGTGCTTAGATCATGGAGGAAATAGAAACTGAATTTAGTTTTATTTTCCACTGCACTAAGAAACTTTCAGTCTTGCTGTGTGAATGTATCTACTTCAAAAGTCAAATTCTGCTGTCATTTGCTGCTAAACTAAAATAATTATTCCAAACTAAAAAGGCAGTAGCACATTAACAGATAATTTTTTGAGTTTACTTCAAGGAGAAAACTATATCTGGTAAGACATTTCTTTCTCTTTAACTTCTGACAGTTCCATATTCAACTATGATTGGCCAAAGCGGCATTCTATTAGTGTTAGGAAAAAAAAAAAAAAAAAAGTTTATTTCTTTTTCAAATGTATATACATATACATTAACCTAAACACTTATTCTGGCACCTTAAGCTTTTCTAGTACTATCGATATCAATATCACTCAGATATTCCTTTCTGTACTGCAGTCACAGATTAATTGTTCAGCCATTTGTATATTACTAGGTATCAGGCTCTTTGAAATAATGTATTGATTTTTCATTTCTGTGGTTGACATATACTGGAAAGGTAGCTCACGTATTAAAACTATTTGTCTGTTCAGAGCTTAAGCCTAAGAAGAAAAGTGTTCCATTATATACAATAAGAATTTTCATTGGCAAATGCTAAAAATAAAATATAACAATTTCATTTGAAAATCAAATTTCATTTGAAAATGAAACATAACAATTTCTTCCTGATATTCTCATGTCTTAACTGTCCATCAGTCAGAAAGCTTACATGCTGCACATCAAAGCTGAGGTTGTATAGATACATGGACTAAACTGGGATGCTATTCTAATTATTTTATTCTGGATCATTAACTAGACAAATTAAATAGCTTTCAGTGTTGGAGTGTTGGAAAGGATTTGGACTACCATAAGATTTCTCGATTACTTTAATGAGGAAAAGACAATATTGCTTAATAGTCCACAATGATGTATTTACAACATTATATATATAGTTACAGATATAGTTATATACAGATATACTTCATTTATATAGTTTATAAAATTAATGCTTGGGAAGTACTTTCACCTTTTAAAATATAAGAGGTAAAATATTTTAAAAATATTTTAAAAATATTTTAAGAATATTTTAAAATATGAGGCAAAATATTATCTACAAAACTGTAACAACTTACCGTATTAGTGTATAAATGCTTGTAAAACGCTTGAGCAACCTTCATTAAATAGAAACATAGAATCAAAGTGTAATAAAAGTTGCAAGTGACCTCTTGATGTCATCTACATGAACTTCATAACCTCCTGTACAGCAAGTTCCATGAGATCTTGTTGCACAGGCCTTGTCCAGCTGAGGATGGAAGATCTCCAGGGAGATTCCACTACCTCTGTAGGAGTCTACTCTAATGTTGCGTTACCTTCATAGAGGAACAGGCTCTAACATCTTTTGAGTCCCAGTCTTGCAACTTGTGTCTGTTGCCTTTTGCTCTTTCATAGAATTTATGTTGGAAATGGCTTCAGGATCAACACATTCAACAATCAACCCAACATAGTGAAACATGCCCTTTCGTGCCATGTCCACACAGCTATTAAATACCTCTGAGGACAGGGACTCCACCACTTCACTGGGCAGCCTGGTCTAATGCTTGACTACCTTTTGTGTGAAGAAGTTCTCCCAATATCCAATCTAAACCTCCCCTGGTGTAAGTTGAGACCATTAATTTTTGTAAAGTGGCAAGAATGAGGTGTTTTCACTTACTTTCACCATGCTTCTCCATGAAGAGTCTGGCTTCCATCCTCTTTACGTCTTCCCTCTAAGCAGTTTTATAAAGCTTCTCTTTCACTTTCTCTACTCCAGGCTGAACAAGGCACTCTCTCAGCTTCTGCTTGTACAACCAGTGTTCTAGGCTCCCAGAGATCTTCATGGTCCACTGGTGACTTGCTCTGGTACGAGTATCTTTCTGGTACTGCAGATACCAAAACTGGACAGACAAATGACAATTTCAGTAAACAGCTATTATACATTTTAAAATGTATATATAAACACACATTTAAATTAATCTAGGTTAATAGATGAAAATTACATTTTGATACATACACAAATCAGTATGTGAAAGCATATTTCTGTGAAGAATGTTTGAATAAAATGTCCTGCTTTTCCGCTGTGCCAGAGTACTTAAAAACACTTTTCTAACCAAAAAAGAGATTTGAATATTTTTAACTTAGAATTCTGAACACGTTTTTGATACCTGAGCAACTGAAGTCCTAAAGTAAAAGTGTGAAGTACTAAAATGGTAGCAAAAGAGGTGCTTCTAAGTTGTGCTAAGTAATGCTTCACTTCTTAGTTGAAATAAGAACTATATTTAATTAAGGTTAAAAGAAGATTTCTTATATTTATTTCTGGCTAATAGGAATCAAAACACCTATCAAAAACTATCAATAAAATCATGGAAATAATTTTTGGAAATCCAACATAATTTTCCCTTCTATGACAAAGAGGATCTGAGTTTAAACACTCAGATCTTTCACTGTGCAGTCTTGATAAGATTTTTCAAATTACACTTTGAAATGTTAAACAGTCAGTCAAAAGAAAGTGTTTAGAGGTCATGTAGGTCATTTAGAGGTATGCCTTTAGTCTGAAAATCTATCATGAGAAACAGTGACCTTTTAATGACAGGAGGTTTCTGAAAACTCACAGACTAAAAAAAAAAATAAAAATCTTGTTTGGTATCCTAGACATATTCAAGTCTTAAAATCTTAAAAGGAGCAATATGCTCTAGTAGTTTGTTCAGTATGCTATCTCTGCCTTTTCAAGCATATCATCTGTACCAGTTTCTGCTAGTGGAATTAAATTCTGTGAAAACAGTAGCTTTTCCATGATTACTTTCCATGTAATGAGGCTACTCTAAATGTTTGTAAATGACTAGAACTAATTCATAGCTGATTAGCACTCATTCCTGCTGCTAAGGACAGATCTTAAAGCTCTTTTTTTCCTGTGGTGAAATTTATTAGAAAATGGATTTGAGGATGAAGACCAAAGAAAAATTAAAGCTCTAAGATGCAGCTTGAAAAAAAATATAATCCACTATGTTGTAATTGCTTTTATTGTTATCCTTACTGAATGTAACAAGCCTTTTCATTCAACAGACCCAGGTGGGAACACTGAGTAAAAATTATATTTTTCCATAAAATATAATCATTTAAAATGTAAAAATCAGAGCTTTTTTGATGAAGAAAATGTACTGTCAGTAAAAGACAGGCTCATCAAAAAGAAAATGCCCTGTAACTGCACACAGGTGTTAGGAGGTAACAGCAATACACAGACAATAAAAGTTGTAAGATGTTAACAGCCTGACCTCAGAACCTGATGCTATTGAAGGCAATTTTCCAAGTACTCAGTACAGGATAAAAGGGAGAAACTACTGTTCATAGCTTAGGCCTCTGAAAAACTGTTTGTGTGCCACTTGGAAACAGAAAGCTATTAGAAGGCCTTCATTTGTATTGTTCACACTGCAAAGTAATGTTTAAAAACATATAATTATACAGTAATTCACCATTAACAATAGCATCTCATTTTCTTTTGCTTGATTTTATTTTTATTTTTTTTTATTTTTTTTATCATGGCTCCATGGTTACACTGTAAATGCTTCTTTTTGTAGATGAAGAAAGCTCCCCTCATAGCTCCGTATTATGTTTACCAAAAGCAGTTCTTCAGAAGAAGCATAAAAAGAACACGTTCCCCACACTCTCTTAGTTATGCTCTGAGCAAGACCTAGAAGCCTGTTCAGAAAAAAATGTTCTTGTATTAGCACAACAATTAAAATTAAGGCACCAGAAAGGAAGTATTCACTTGTCAGCATTGTTTATTAGAAACAGGACACCAATGTGTAAGTAAATGAAGTGCTGTGACAAAGCCCTTTAAACACATAAGTTACACTAGTTGTCAGCACCCCATCTGCAACATTTGCTTTACTATTTATGGGTTTCTCTGAATTATCCATCAGATTTCTTCCTATTGCTCTTCAGCTTTCTGATCCCCCCCATCATATATGACATTTATCTATATTTGCATACATACCCTTCACATGCAATATTTTGCTCCTGAAGTACAAGTAGCTTTCTTGGACAAGCTGGAGCATGTTACATAGGAGGTTTCTCTTGAGTGTCTTCCATGCAGACTATATAGACTTTGAATACCGTGAGTTTCATTCACACTGTCCAAAACAGCTCTCCAACAGTATCACAATGAGCCTTGTGCTCTCAGATACCCTTATATGTGTTCTAAAAATCAGAAATATGATCAGATGAAACTTTCCTGTCCTCCCTGCCCACTCCCATGTCTGGGAAATATCTACCTAATTTATTGCCAAGATAATTTTATAAGTTCTCGCCCCACTGCTGATGTAGAACAGCAATGAAGATGAGCGTAGAAGAGGGGGAGCAATTACAGTAAGTGACAAGTTACTGCTACGTGTACTGAAAGAGCAAGATTTGTGATTCACTTCTTCGTATTGTCCCCTTAGGGTGCAGAGAGGGTTTGAAAGAATGAGAAGAAGATGAAATTATGTCCCTTATTCAGCACACAGTAACATGTGGTTCCTGGCTGGAGGACTTAGGTTCACTGTTTGACTCACGTCATTGAGACAACGTAATGCTTTCCCATAAGTCTAATAGAAACCTTAAGTAAATCTCAAGAAAACAGATATTTTGTAAAATAAAAATAAGCAATGAAATTCAAAACAAAATCCTGTTTATGTTTACTTTGAACAACCATGGGTTTGTTTATGTGGGTTGTGGTTTTCTTTTTGTTGTTTTTTGGTTGGTTGGTTGGTTTTGGTTGGTTGGTTCTTTTTTACTTTTTTTTTTTTTCTTCCCTAAAAGAGTGTCTGAAAACACTTCTTTTCATATAAGAAAGCATACTTTATCCTTTAGTCATACTCTGATAGATGTAAATTCTCTAAAGACAGTTATTCAGAGAAGCAGACAGGCAAGGAAGTTAAAACGTGTCCTCTCTAGAAAAATCGATACCTACCTAAATTTTCAGAAACTTTGCTATATACTTCTCCATGTTCTCTGTTGATCATCAGTTTTATGGCAAAATTTTCATTCAGTTTCCTTCTCCCATCTTTCTTCCACCTCATTTGCATTTTTTTTTTAAAAAATGGAGCAAAAGTATCTGTTGTATCCATCCATGTGTAAAATCTACACTTGAAAGAACATATAATAAAAAACATTTTTTTTTTAAAAGTTGACACTGAGTCTAATTTTTGGATTCATATTTTATCCTTATCTGAAGGTGTATGAGCAGATTATTTTACATTTAAAAGACTATGTACCTTTTTTTAGTAGTTATGAAATAAGTGGTTACCTTTTCAGTTTCACCTAGTCATGCATGTAGTTAGTTTGTTACAACATTGTGCTCAGAAAAAAAAACACTTTTGGTTTTGTTTTTATATTTGTCATTTTATATGCACAACGCAATGCATCTTGTTATTATCCAGCTGCCTGAAAGCACCATGGCGACTCAGTCATGAACTACTTTTTGGTGTAGAAGTCAAGAGTGTTTAGTAAAATAATACGAAGAAAGCATTTATTGAGTCAGAGTGTACTGAACACAGATATAGAGTGAATACAATCAAGTTGATCAAGTGTACTGAATCAACACCAGGTTTATGATGATGATGATGATGATGATGATGATGATGATGATGATGATGATGATGATGATGATAATAATAATAATAATAATAATAATAATAATAATAATAATAATAAATATAGAGAGAGAGAAAAAAAGAATTGTTTCAAGTGATATTTATATTCTGATAAAGGTGGAATTTAGCATGCTGACTTTTAGGTTATATCAGATCATCTAACTGTCTTGACAGTAACATATACTCTGGCTTAAAAACTATATGCAAAACTAATGCTTATCTTCTGTACTATTTGGGATGTCTATAAATGTTATTATAAAAACTTCTATCCTGCATTTGCTATGCAACTATAGATTGAAATGAACATGATTAGCAATCATTCTGGCCTGTTTACGTAATTGTGCATGTAACTTCTATGGCACATCACAGATCATGACTTTTTTGTTAGTTTTCTATGTTAGCCTATGAATTTCCTGTATGTAGTCCTGGTTGAGCACTTGCCAAAAGTCTCAAGGTTCCTTCAGGTACAGGAAAAGATGTGACATTTTTTGGAAGTGTTTTATTTCTGCTCAAGTCAGTTTAATTCTCATACATGATGATTTTCTCTAAGTAGTTTATAAGTTCTGTTCCTGATCTCTCTGGGCCTTATTTTTTCATCTGCAAAAACAGGCAGCAGTTATTTCTGTTTGCCTTTCATCTCATGTTTTTCAACTTGTAAGCCTTTTGGGACATGACTTGTTCTTTAATAGATATATTCAGTCTGGCTGCTGTAATAAATTAAATAACTTAAAAATCACAAAGGTATAGAAAAACCCTTCACTTGGAAGATGTAACCCTTAAAGATGGGTAAAATTTCCCTCCTAAAATACAACCTCTGTCTTTTCTCTTTCATCCCATTGAGGAGGAAGAGAAGGTGAGCTTTTTCCTCACTTTATCACTTTAGGTTCCATTAGCTTACACTTTTCAACTGTGGCAGGCAAATACTAGTATGTATTTCTGTAGCTGTCTAAAATGCATTTTGGCTTATTACCAGAGCCATTACTAAATCATTCCTTTCTCTAGTTACTGAAATAGAAATATAGCAAGTAACATGGACATTTCACCTCACTGCTGCAAGCAGTTCCTTTTACAGAAAGTAAAGGTTATTTTGAGTCTAAAGGCTTTTAATATGTGGTCACACTCTTGCATATAACTTTGTGTTGCATTGTGTCAGAGAGCTCAGTATATAGTCTGCATTCCAGAGTGATTTATTGTTACATAGTACAATAATGGATGTGCAACTCTCATTTCAGAGATGATTCAAAAGCCAGTTAGTAGTTGGTTGACAGGCTCTTGTTTCTTGATTTACAGAACTAATTCTTTATGAGACTTCATTTTCATTTCCCGAAATTCCTTTACTCTTATTGCAAGCACATACCTCATTAAAAAGGACTTTTCTATAACAGCACAGAGCATTCCTAAAGCAATTTTTTATCAGCTAGTGAACAAAAAAGTCACATCTGTCTTGTAATTTCAATCTGTGATATGTTTGAATTGGCTCTTATTTCTAAAGAATGGAGAAATTCTCAGAAGGACATTTTTGAGAATGCTAAGTTTCAAATAATTAAGTTGCTATGCAGCACTTCTTGGTTAATAACTGAGCCACTGATCATATGATATGGTGTAGCACTTTAAAGCTGCCAGTGAAGTATATTAAAACTATCTGATTTTTGTCTTAAAAAAGAGAGTGGTCAGTTACTTATTTTTGTTGTCTGATAAGGTTGTATTGTGACTTCTCTCCTAACACAGTCCTGTTCTCAGATGCATTTTCTTTATACAAAAAATAAATGCAGAAAAAGAAAATATCTTTTTAAAAGAAAAATCACCTTGAATCCACTGCTCTAACCAAAAGTGAAGATAGTTGAAGACACTTCATCATTCTTTTTAGGCTGGGGAAAATGCAGACTGCTAGTTTTACTGTGCCTGCAAAGTCTTCAAATTCTCCATACTTCTGCTCCATCAGAACAATACTGCAGAAAACATGATGCTTACTTGGAGTTTTGATACCATGAAATCCATATGACTTGATTTATTCAGATAATATGAACTCAAAGATTTATTAAAAATAAAATTTAAAAATAAGCACACAATAAAAGATTGTCAGAACACAGTAGGATTAATGCATCTCTCTATATAAATCTATGCTATATCAAGATTAGATCCATCTTCCCTTTATTACTGTAAAATCACCTTATATTAGTTAAACATTTTGCTTGTACTTCAAAGTAAAGAAATCAACCTACTGTGCAGAACAGAGACTTTCTCTTCACAAACTATAGCATCTCTTCAACATTGTGGAAATTGCCAGAAGTCTGATAAATGTTTATGATCAACATGTGTACAATATAAGGTATGATTCATCACTGTTCAGTAACTGTTTTGAACATTACCAGAAGTGTGATAAACGTTTCCTGGCAGCTTGTTGGCAATAAGATTTATTTAGTGTTGACATTTACTTTATTCAACTCTTTTAAAGCCAGCAGTCTGTATGGTGCCCAGGCTACATACCAATGAGAATGGCAGCAAGGAGATACAGATCTTGGACTGATGCTTTCTAGCATTCAGTACCATCTGCGACTTACAGTTTTCTATATGTTTGACTCAAGTAGTTTTCCTATAGAGTGCAGAAGCCAATCACAAATTTTCAATAGTGGCATTCAGCCTCTGAATTTGTTTCTTATTTCTTCTAATATTCAGGTAAAAATCCATTGATGAGCACGGATGGACTGTCACATAGCTTCCAAGAGTATAGATTAGTCAGGCATCGGAATGGGTTATCCAGGGAAGCAGTGGCATCACCGTCCCTGAGGGTGTTCAAGGAAAGGTGGGACCTGGCACTTAGGGACATGCTTTAGAGGGTGACATTGGTAGTAGGGTCATGGCTGGACCAGATGATCTTTAAGGTCTTTTCCAACCTTAATGATTCTATGATTATATGATTCTTTGAAATGAGAGCTGTACAACAAAATTCTGCAACACCTTCTTTACTGATTGTTTAATCTGATAACAAATTTTGAACTGGGATGAAGTGCACTGTTGCACAGCCCTGAATCTCCTGGTACCAAATGACAAATGTGGACCTCCCTAACACCTTGTCTCATCGGGATGATAAAGAGGTATAAGTTTCTCTAGGGGCTGCTGTCTCAGCTTCAGGCTATGTTAATAACAAAATAGTGTATGCTTCTTAGAAAATTCAGAACTGCAATTTGGATCAAGGGGAGACCACCAGATATTTGGCTAGAGAATGTTTGAAGTTCTTCATTTTCTCTTTTCCAGTCTTATGGAACAGCAATACATATTCCTTGAATACTATAGAATATATATGTATATATGCATATACATATATATTCTATGCATATATACATATATATTCTATGCATATATACATATATAAATATTTATATATGTGTATATATATAATTTTTATATATATATATGTATATATGTATATATACATGTATATATATATATGTGTGTGTGTGTGTGTGTGTGTGTGTGTGTGTATATACGTATATATATATATTTAAGATAATTGCCTGAAAAAATGATCCTGGATGAAGCTCTTTCTTGCCCATTCTAGTGTTGAATTTACCGGAATTTGATGCATAAGAGAACTCTCCTTGCCTGCAATATAGGTAATGACTGAGTATATTTTTGAAATGGAAGATTACAGGTTTGATTTCCATCATATCGAAGAGAGAATAAAACCTGTATCCCCCCTCCCACCTCCTTCTTTTTGGCTGAAATATTTCATCCTAGCTTTTGCAGAAAAGGGAGAGAGTGGTGTTGTATCCTCTTGGTATCTATCAAAAGCAAACAAATAAAAATCAAAATGTTCTTCTGAAGAAAGACTACAGGCTCCTACATTCAGTTTGGGCTTGAAATTCCCCTGGTTGGAGGTGCCAAGTTTGGACAGAGGTCATTTCTGTCAGTACTGCTATTTGTTTACTGTGAATTAACCTGGTAGATCTTTAACTTTCCCTATGCATTATATAAAGAGACAGCCTATGAAGAATTCTGTTCCGAATTCCAGCATGGAGATCAGCTGACTATAAGTTATTATTTAGAATTTACGTTAGACACACCCTAAAGTGATGCACTCTTCCTTTCCACAGTTACATAAAACAACATTTTACACAGCGGAATATTGTAAATCTAAGGTTGTCTCTACACCTAATTATCAAGGACCAAACTCTATTTTAAAATTAATTTCATGATACTAAAGACCAAATTATTGCATTATCAATGGTTCAGATTTAGGATTGTTCCGATGTTTTATACGAGAGAATTGTCTGTTAATTTTGGCATGGTATAAATGTGTATGTTCTGACCAAAACAAAAGTGTGTGCTTACGTTTATGGGTATTTGCAGACACGCAGATGAAAATTCTACCAAAAATTAAATAATATGAGATAAATGTTAAATTTAAATGAAGCTAGGAAATCCGCCAGTATTTCTAGCAGACTGTTAAATGTTCATCACATAATTAAAGTGCAAATAGTGTATAACCTACTGATGTCTGTAATTTACCGTTGAATAAACTCTGACTCTATTCTGTTTTAATTTCCTGTACTAATCAAATTAATGGTAATTATCAAATAGACAAATAACAGAAAGGTAGGTTATTCTTGTTTCTATGTCTTCTAATAATGATATAAACATAGATGGGATCAGAATCTTTCACGTCTCCTGAAATATGGACAAAGAAATGCAATATATGTGAATCTGGGTGCTGCCTGAAAAACTCATTAGATGAAATAGGTCACATCTTGAAGCTGCACATAAAGTATAAAAATGTGATGTAAAAGAAATCTGACAACGTAAAATCACATATACCTTTGTTTGCTGGGCAAAGGAATATGTTTTATTTGGGTTTTACCTTCTTATGACAGCTATTGGATCACTAGCAAGAAACATAAAAAGAAAGCATCCTAGTCTCTAAAAACAGCATAACAATAGGCAAAAGGCGACTGCAGATAAAGAAAATACAGAAGAGGTTTATCTCATTAAATTTCTGCATGCAGATCTGAACAACACATTACTTTAATCACAGTGGTATTATATTGTCATAATCTGGCAATCAAAAGAAAGATTATCAAGACAACTCTTCAGACCAGTGATGACTTTATCTGAGTACCCAAAACAATGTAATGATATCACAATTGTTACAACATTTTTAAGCTCTTGAGCAATGGAGCTTCAATGGTATAGGGGAGAGACAGGTTAAGGAGAAAAAGTCTTGTGTGTTTGGCACTGGAATGAAGTGAAAGATACTGCAAAGTTCTTGTACTCCACACTCCTAGAGCTATAGCACTTTCACACTGAAGCTAGCTCCCTCTCTCCCCAACTCCTCTCAACATCCACTGAACCTGTAGACCTAGGAAGGGAAGTGTTACTGGTCTCTTGCCCAAGGGCAATGCCTCTTGTGGTAGTGATACCTCTGGAAGGACTGATCCTGCTGTGGGAAAATGGTGCCTGAAAATCTGGCAGAAATGAAAAACCGGCAAGCAACTGCAGCCCAGAAAGTCAACCATATCCTGGGCCACATCAAAAGAAGCATGGCCAACAGATCGAGGGAGGTGATTCTCCCGCTCTACTCTGCTTTGGAGTGCTGAGTTCAGGTCTGGGGCCCCCAGCATAACAACAACAGGGACCTATTAGAGCAAGTCCAGAGGAGGGCCACAAGGATGATCAAAGGGCTGGAGCACCTCTCCTATGAAGAAACACTGAGGGAGTTGTTCAGCCTGGAGAAGCAAAAGCCTCATGGAGACATCCTAGTGGTCTTCCAGTACCTAAAGTGGGTCTACAAGAAAGCCAGAGAGTGACTCTTTATCAGGGATTGTAGTGATAGGACAAGGGGTAATGATGGTTTTAACCTAAAAGAACATAGATTTAGAATAGATATATGTCCTGGTTTCCACACGAAACCACAGTCATCAAAGCACCACACAATTTGTAGGGATTTTGGCAAAGGCTAGACCTAAATACCAACATTGATGCAAAAATAGATTAAGGGAGCTACAATAACAGAATGTGAATTTCAGCACGGTAATGAAGTGCAGTTCCAAAGCAGCCGATTAAATTATGTCAGACTAATCCTACCTTTATCACTTCAATGATCATGAAGAAAACAAACAAACAAACAAACAAAAAACATAATTAAGTGATCTGCATGAATAAGAATTTAAAAATTTGCAAATACTATGTGAGAGATGTAAAATTTTCCATCTTATGCTTCTTTCATGAATGCCTTTACAATGCATTTACATATGAATTTGGGGCAGGCAGTGTCTTGCAGACAGTGGTCTTATCCATAATTTAATTTTCCTATGTATAAAGTACTTTTTTTTTTTTTCTGTCCTGACTCTGATGTGGCATTCTGATGTGGGGTGGGCTCTCGTTGAGAAGACGTCAGTCCTCCTCTCGAACACCGGCTGCGTGCGTTGAGGCCTTGCTTCAAGGACGTGGTCAATCATCGCTCATTTGTGGGAAGTAGAGAGTAATTTCTTTCCTCTGCACTTCCATATAGCTTTCATTTATTTTGTTTGTTTGTTTTCCTCCCTTTTTCCCCTTTCCCTTTTATTTCCTCTTAGTTAAATTGTTTAGTTCATGGTAGTCTTTATTTAATTATTATAATTATTTCCCTTTAATTAAATTATCCTTATCTCAACCCGTGAGTTGTTCTTTGCTTTACTTCTCCCCCTCCTTATCTAAAGGAGGGGGAGTGAGAGAGCGGTTGTGGGGTTTAGCTGCCCAGCACGGTAAAACCACCACAGTCCTTTTTTTTTTTTTTGTATAGAAAAAATATGCAGTTACACTACCTGGTTTTGGATCAAAACAAAGGAATTACAGGTAGAAGAGAAAAATCTACTGAAGACACCCTCCACCCCACCTCCACCTTTTCTTTCAAAAAAAGCATGAAGCAGTAGCAGAGGTTTGTAGGAATCAAACTGTGGTATGTTGTAAGTATGCTTGGTAAAAACAAATCTAGGCACTGCTGTGGCTTGGTTTGGAGCACAAAGTTGATATCTGTCCTTCAGTGACTGATGCGGATAGGTTTTGAGGACCTCTTGGATGAGATAATCAGAATAGATTTTTAAAGGTTTACTTGTCTGTATTCTGAAGTATTATACATATAAGTCTTCTAACATTTTTATATCATACAGCTAATACATTAGCCCTAAATCAATAATTGTTTACAAGTACATAGGCCTACATCTTCAGCTGCAGTCAACCCCAGACTATCCATTTAAAAAACTTACAACTTGCATCTACTGCTTGTGTCTCATCCTTTTCAGAGGACCAAAGAATGCTTAATGATATCCCAGCAAGATATTCTCATTTTCTTATGTTTTTATATAAATATATATATATATACATATATATTTAAAATCATAATGTTTGTAATTAAAACAATATATCTGCATGGTAGGCTTGCTTCAGCTTGCTTCTCCCTTTAGTATTTGAAAAACCTGGGAAGATTAGCTAATCCTGGAGCACAGTTTCTCTCAATTAATCATTGGCATCTCATAACCAAATGAAGTTTAATAAGAAAATCTAACTTGGCTAGATTATTTTAGTTTACAACATCCTTTCCTCAGTACTGCTGTTTGGTCAACACACTCAAATAGTTGTCCACATCTGTACTCAATTGATTTATTCTCTTATTATGGTTGAAGTAGGTGATTAAAACCAGTCACACTTCAAAGAGATTGCTGGAGAAGATGTTGACAGTTACAGCACTCACAAATACCTTGTGTTTAGCATGATATGGGCAGTAATATGAGGATGATTGGGAAATACAAGAAATAGAAATATATTATTCTTTCTGTCCTCTTCCCCTCATTAATAATATCCAATTAAAAGGTTAATTTTCTCACAAAAAGAATGAAATACATATTGACCTTCATGAGGGATGAAAACAGGAGCTTGTGCATGTATAAATCAAACACAGCAAAAAACTCAGGCTTTTTTAGAGTAGGCATTGTATTTTTGTTTCTCATAGACGATATTTAAAACATGAGAACATTTAATGTCATCTCTCAGTCAGCAATATCCTTAACTGGTCACCACCAAAAGGAATTTAATTCTACTATTTGAATGGGTTTGCTTCATTCTTATACTTAAAAATATCTGCAGTATTCTTAGATCATTAGCAAGTGAATATTTTGATACTTCAGGTTCTAGTTCTAAGATTGCATAGGACAACACTATTTGTGAAAATAGAGTCAATCTGACATATCTTTGGCAGTTTCTAATATCAGATTGAGATGAAGAATTAATATTTTTTTCCTTAGTTTTACTTTAACCAGTTTGGTAATTAACACATATTATCTCTTCCGGTTAGTTTTGATTAATTGTTTTTTTAATATTTATAAATAATAAATAATAATTTGAATAAATGGACAGCTGTCATATGTTATTTATAAAAAAACAAACAAACAAACAAACAAACAAACAAACAAAAAAACATATTTTAATCGAAAGTACAGATATTACTTTTTGTAAGACAGTACAGTCCTGCTGTTAGAATACTCATCAAGATCCATGTGTAAAGAGAAAATAAATAAATAACAGAAAAATCACAGTGCGAAGGTTATATCACTTTCTTCCTCCAGAAATATTTCATCCTTCCAAAGAGAAAGCCAGTATCATCACAGTCCATTTTAAAGATGGAATGGAATAAAGACAGACTAAGGAACTACCTAATCAAGTTTTCTTTTGGCAAACCAAATCACTTGAAGAAATGAATTATATCTGCTTTCATATTTTCACTTACTTTGCACATATTTCTTAAATATACTTTTATTCTTGTTAAATTAGGGATATTCTTAATCATAACACCTAGTCATTAGCTTTCTGAAATGAGATTATATATGGGAACACATCAAAGTGAAGAAAACTGTAGTATAATGCAGACATAAAATCATGATGGCAATAAAACTTGGACAGAAAAAAACTGTTGCAGGATTTCCATATGTAAGAAGGGGATATCTATAAGATCATTAAAAAAAAAAAAGAAAAAAAAAAAAAAAAAAAGATTTTCCAACCTGATAATTAAAAACAAATAGAAAACAGAATCATTTCAGAAAGAGAAGGTAAGGATTTTTAAACATTTTCAGTAACCAAGTGTCTGTGGAAAAGAACTTCATTTAAAATTAAACTTATTTGGTTCAACTAAAACCTAAATATTTTATTTCAATGTACAAGTATTTTAAAACCTAGACAATTTTTGAAATGGTATTAAAGATATTTTAGTTCTCTTAATTTAATTTTGTTGGCACTCATGGGGATCTACATTCCTCAGGCCAGCACAACTCAGTCTTTGCTCACATAATATGGAGATCACTGACCTCTTCTGCAGTGTACAGAGCAGTGATACGGAGATATATTTCCATTTTCAGATAGTTGCAGTTTAACCTGGCAGGCAGCTAAGCATCACACAGCCGTACACTCACTCTCCCTCAGTGGAATGGAGAGTTAGAAAAAGGTAAAACTCATAGGCTGAGATAAAGACAGTTTAATAGGACAGAAAAGGAAGGGATATTTTTAATAATAATAATATACAAAATAATAATAATATTAATAATTATTCTAATAATAATAATATACAAAAACAATGCATTTACTCACCACCTGCTGACTAATGCCCAGCCTGTCCTCGAGCACTAGCTAGTGTGTTTCCTGTATCTCTTACATGCCAAATTGTATTGACAGCATTTGAAGGGATAACTTGAAAAATTTTTTTTTTTTTTTTTTTTTTTTTTTTCTAGAGCATTGAAGTTAACATTAATTTTGGTGTGTTATTTCTAATTTTATATGTACTAGGTCAAGGAGAGCAGACCATCGACTGGATCTTGTTTACACTGACCATGCAGTGA
Organism: Aythya fuligula; assembly: GCF_009819795.1. Classification (NCBI taxonomy): domain Eukaryota; kingdom Metazoa; phylum Chordata; class Aves; order Anseriformes; family Anatidae; genus Aythya; species Aythya fuligula. The sequence goes on along the minus strand of NC_045593.1, from coordinate 70,340,551 downwards.
ATTGTCCAAAATTACAGATGCAGTACATTAAAAAAATAAAAATAAAAATAAAAAAATGGCTGAATGGCTGATGAGTGTGGGCAGGGCCAGCAGTAACAGCAGCCAGAGCCCACGGCCCTATAAGCAGCCTCTGAGAAGTGCCATGAACAGGGTGGACAAATAAAGGAGGGGCAGTTCTCACCATGGTTGGCACAGGATGGCACCCCCTGAGGGAGGGCACCCCTGAGGGAGGGTGAATCCACTGGCCGAGTGGGAGGCACCAAATACACATTGACCCTGCACCCAGATCTGTGCAGGCCAAGGTCATGTACCTTACCTCATCCTCAAGGCAGAATGGTGGGCAGGCTGACATGGTGAAATGGGGAAATATGTCAAGATAGACACGACCCCATCTCTACAAGTCTCACTCCCTCTCCTTAGTTCAATTTTTGTGGTTGCTTGAGGAGGGAGCGGGGGGGAGAGGGGAGGTGCTTGTTTCCATTCAAGATTGCCAGGCAGATGGTTAAGACACCATGAAAATTATATTGCAGTTGCTCAGTGGAGCTGGGCTCCACAGGTGCATCCTCTGGTCCTGAGGGAACTGGTAGATGAAGTTGCTAAGCTACTGTCCATGATATATTATATATGTATCTTGCATATACAGGACAACCAGGTAATCGGGCCCAGTCATCATGGGTTTATGAAAGGCAGATCTTGCTTGACAAACCAATTTATGACAAAGTGGATGAGGGAAAGGCTGTGGATGTGGTCTACCTATACTTTTGACATCACTTTCCAGCTTATTGGGAAAGCTTTTGAGACCAATTCCCACAGCATTGTTCTGCAGAAACTGGCTGCTCATGGCTTGGGTTGGCATACATGCCGCTGGGTAAAAAACTAGCTGGGTGGTGTCATGTTAAGAGGTGTAGCCAATTAACCATTACGGGTCCGGTCGGATTCAGGGTACTGAACTACCAAGGTCACAGATTCACTAATAATGTATAACCGCCCTTACTCTAGTTGCATTCAATGAGAACTATCACGGCTAGGAACAATTAAGTTAAGTGCAATTTATTACAGCAACAGATACAAAGATTTTTTGGATTGCCAGCGATAATTTACTGTCTGCAAAAGCAAGCTAGCATACATGAAATACACAAGTGTACAGCCTGGAAATTAATGTATTAAAAGGCACAAAGACTCTGTAGAGATTTCTAAATTTCTGTAGAGGCTTGTAGAGGTTATTTGAACACTTATAACCAAGTGTTCAAATCTCACCCAAAGGCGTCTTGGGGGGGGAGAAAGGGGGAGGGAGAAGAGAGGCTCAGCCTGTCAACTGATCCCAAGAGTCAGGAGGTCCTCAGGATCATGTATTCCCTCGTGATGGTATCTCCCCTGATGATGGGATCTTCCCTAATAATGGTATCTTCCCTAACGATAGTATCTTCCTCCACATCCCCTCTCTCTTAGGCCAATTTATATTATTTTCTCTTTCAGGTGGAGCTCGAGTTACTCTAGTCAAGCATATCTTGGTTATGAGTGGTGAAAAGTTTTCCCATCTCTGTTTAAAGGTATAGGCTCTGAGAAATTCAGAGCATGTGCTCAGTGAGGAGTGGTCGCACCTTGGAGGTGGGTAGCTTTTGGGATGGAGGTGTGTTTTGGTATTATAATGATATTATAATGAGAAAAAAGTACACTAGAGTACAGCATTTGTCAAAACATGACAGGTTGTTGGCTCAGGGTAGCAAAAAGTGCAGCTTATTTGTATCGGTGTGCACAAGAACAATTGAGTCCCCACCTGATTGCAAAGTCTAGCTGTGGTGTCTCCACTCCACTCTACTCTCTGTACTGTTCCTTAGAGCCAGCCCACCAGGTTCCCCCAGTGTGATAGCATCTAAGGTTGTAAGCCTAGGGAACACTCAGGTAATGCTGCTACACCCTACCCTGAAAGCGTCTTCAATGCTGTACATTACCTTTAAAATGTGAATGTTAGTTTTATTTTCCTAGTTACTTTAGGCAATTGCACCACAGGTGGCTGGGCCCAAAGAGTTGTGGTGAATGGTATGGTTAAATCCAGTTGTATGCTTGTCACAAGTGGTGTCCACCAGGGCTCAGAACTGGGGCCATTTCTCTTTAGTATCTCCATCAATCATCCAAACAAGGAGATTGAGTGCACCTTCAGTATATTTGCAGACAACAAGAAGTTGGGCAGATGCGTTAATATACTTGAGGATAGGAAGGCTGTAAAGAAGAATCTAGGTAGAGTGGATCAATAGGCCAACGCCAATAGGATAAGTATCAACAAGGCTAGGTACCAGATCCTGCACCTGGGGCACAACAACTCCATTCAACGCTACTGGCTGGAATGCTGCCTAGTGGAAAGGGACCTGAGGGTACTTGTTGATAGCCAGATGAATAGGAGTCAGTAGTGTGCTCAGGTGGCCAAGAAGGCAAACAGCATCCTGGCTTGTATCAGAAATAAAGTGGCCAGCAGGACTAGAGAAGTGATTCTCCCCCATACTCAGTTCTGCTGCCACACCTCAAATACTATGTTCAGTTTTGGGTCACTCACTACAAGAAGGACATTGAAGTACTGGACGGTTTCCAAAGAAGGGCAACAAAGTTGTTGATGGGTCTAGAGAACAGGTCTTATGAGGACTGGTTGAGGGAACTGGTGTTGTTTAGCCTAGAGAAAATGAAGCTCAGGGGAGACCTACAACTAGTTCTACAACTACCTTGAAGGAGGTTGTAGTGAGAGGGGGTCAGTCTCTTTTCCCAAGCAGCAAGCAATAGGACAAGAGGAAGTGGCTTCAAGCTGTGCCAGGGGAGGTTTAGGTTGGATATTAGGAAAAAAATCTTCACTGAAAAGCTTGTGAGGCATTGGCTGCCTAGGGAAGTAGTAGAGTTACCATCCCTGGAGACATTCAAAAGACATATAGATATTGTGCTTATGGACACCAGGTAGACAATCGGACTTGATGATTTTAGAGTGTTTTTCAACCTAAATGATTCTATGACTCAATGATCCAATAACTCTATATTAAAGTCGTGGCAGTCCAGTGAAGCCCCACTGACTGGAAGAGGATGCATAACTTCCACTTTTAAACAGGAAAAAAGGAAGATCTGGGGAACCATAGGCCAGTAAGTCACCTCTGTGCCCAGCAAGATCATGGAGCAGATCTTTCTGGAAACTCTGCTAATGCTAAGGCACATTGAAAACAAGGAGGTGATTGGTGACAGCCATCATGGTTTCACTAAGGTCAGATCATGCTTAACAAATCTGTTGACTTTCTACAACAGGGTTACAGCACTGGTGGATAGGTGAAGAGCAACTAATGTCATCTACCTGGACTTGTGCAAGCATTTGACACTGTCCTTTATAATATCCATGCCTCTAAATTGAGAGACATGGATTTGTTGGATGGACCACCGTCTAGAGGGACACAGACAGGCTTGAGAGGTGGTCCCTTATGAAATCCATGAAGTTCAACCAGACCACATGCAAGATCCTGCCCATGGTCCATGCAATTGTATTGGGTTTATGTGGTGAGGTTTCGGTAGCAGAGGGGCTGCATGGGTGGCCTCTGAGAAGAGACCAGCAGCTGCCCCATATCAGATAAGGCCCAGTTTCAGCTGTCTCCAAAGGGACCCGCTGCTGCCCAGAATTTAATCAATAAGCAAAGTTGTCTGTGACTCTGTGAGAGCAGATTTAAGAAAGGGAGAAAGAAAAACTACTGCACAACAGCATCTGGGAGAGAGGGATGAGAGCCAGCCTTGCAGCCCCCATGGGCAGTGCAGCAGGAGGGCAGGAGGTGCTGCAGGCATGCAGCAGCAGTTCCCCTGCGGCCTGTGCAGGGAGAGGCCCCTGGTGGAGCAGGCTGTCCCCCTGCAGCCCACGGGTCCCACATGGAGCAGATCTCCACATTGCAGCCCCCCCATGGGTGGAGGAGCCCCCGGTGGAGCAGGTGGATGTGGCCTGGAGGAGGCTGCGGCCCATGGAGAACCCCCACAGGAGCAGGCCCCGGGCTGGAGCTGCAGCCTGTGGAGAGGAGCCCATGCAGTAGCAGGGGGTCTGGGGAGCAGGGGGTCTGCTGCCCACCCATGGGGGACCCATGTTGGAGCAGTTTGCTTCTGACAGATGGACCCAGTGGTACAGAGCCATGTGGGAGCAGTGCTTGAAGAGCTGCTGCCTGTGGGCAGCCCCAACAGAATCACTTTGGAAAGGACAGCATCCCAAGGGAGGGACCCTGCATGGAGCAGGGGCAGAGAATGACCCTGATGGAACAACAGAGATGAAATATATGCAGCCCCCATACCCCGTTCAGGCAGAGACACTTTATCAGGGATTGTAGTGGTAGGACGAGGAGTAATGATTTTAACCTAAAAGATGGTAGATTTAGGTTAGATACATATCCTAGTTTCCACACGAAACCACAATAAAAGGAAGAAATTTTTTACTGTGAGGGTGGTGGAGCACTAGAACAGGTTGTCCAGAGAAGCTGTGGATGCCCCATCTCTGGAAGTGTTCAAGGCCAGACTGGATGGGGCTTTTGGGCTACCTGCTCTAATAGAAGGTGTCCCTGTCCATGGCAAGGGGGTTGAAACTAGATGATCTGTAACATCCCTTCCAACCCAAACTGTTCTATGGTTCTGTGAATTTATCTTGGTTTGCAGATTTTGAAGTATTAAAAAAATAAGAAAATATATCTGATCTGTCTGTATTTATTTATTTGTTTATTTATTTATTTATTTATCTACAAAGTGCTCTAAAGTGCAAAATGTTAGTTTAGAGATATGCATGCATTAAGAAGGATGTTATTGTTCTGACAAACCACAAGTGACAGCAATGTTCTCATGGGAAAAATTACATATATCTTCCTCAGGGTAACTTTTCCAAGTATGCACAGATAAGGCTGAACCCCACATGGAAGCAGCAGCCTTGAAATATTCCCGGTAATTCAAATTCAGGGAGCCATGCTGCAATACACAAACAACAGCAGGATCAGCAAACACAGGCATGGAGCCAGCTGTGAAGATTAGAGAGTGGTATAACAAAAGAGAGAGGGCATGTAGAGAAGAAATAAAGCAAATGTAGAGTTGAGAGTTGATAACTGACGGCATGAAGTTAACTGAGTAAAAAATGTAGGCACTGAAAGGGAAACATGATTAGGGAAAACAGATGATATGATGAGTGAGAAAAGAAATGCTGTAAGGGAGGGAGAAAGAAAAATGTGGAATATAAATGTATGCACCCCTTTTCAAGAAAAAATATATCTATCTATTTATTTATTTATTTTTCCTGTTTTAGATGCTTCATACGCCTGTATTTCTCTCCCCCTTTCTGGAAAAAGGCTTTCTGGAGCTACCCCATGTCCTTCTATCAGGTAAAAATCTGTTACCTAATCTCTGCAAACACTTGAGTCCCATACAACTATGATCCTCCTCTGTATCAAACTACATAAAGCAATATTATTGCTATTTTACAAAAGGGAAGATAAAAAAAGAGATGCATTATTTGCCAGAGGGAATAGAAATAAACAGAGAATGAAATTGCACTCAGAATTACTAAATACTGTTCCAGTGTATTACCAATAAGTCATTCATTCTCTGTTACTGCAGTATTGTCTGAAGGTGGATGATTCAGTGCCCACTAGGACCAATTCCCAGTGAGAGATTCCTCTTGTTCTAATTTTATAAAAATTCCTCAAACCTTAGGAATGGGAAGAAGACAAAAGCAGAAATGTCAGCCTTCTCAACACAGTGGTCTTATGCACTTGCATTTAAACCTTTCACAAATCAAAGGCATAATGCATGCCCCTGACAAGTACACAGAGTACATCTGGGACAAGAGAATTAACCATTGGTTATATATCATATTCACCCAGAAGAGTCCTCATCCATTCAGTGCAGAAGTTTAATGTTACAAAACATCTTATGGCTGTATTGGGAATGAGGAGAGAACAATGTAACCTGCCTGCAACTTCAGCTTAAACCTTTGAGTTTTTTGAGAAACCTATATAGCCATACAACACGTATATGTATTTTAGTGATTTGAGTCTCCCTTCATCTTTGCCTCCCCCCTCTTCCTGTTTCCCCCTTCCCCTTCCCCTTCCCCTTCCCCTTCCCCTTCCCCTTCCCCTTCCCCTTCCCCTTCCCCTTCCCTTCCCCTTCCCCTTCCCCTTCCCCTTCTTCTTCCATCTTTCCCTTTCCTTTTCTCCTTTATTGAAAATGTAAATGAAAAACCCTAACGGATGCTTTACATATCATAAACCATATATCAGAATTACAAGGTAGCTTAAAAATGACATTATTGTATTAGTATATAATTAATGTACAATTCATTTACTGGTAGAATTTTTTGCTATCTGCAGATGACAGATGAACTGATCTGGGGAAGGGCAAGGGCAAGAGCAAGAGGAAAGGGGGGAAAGAAAATGCTGGCAGGTTTTCTGCCAAGAAGAACCAAGCAAAAATAATTTAATTTAATGTATTATTTCACAAGTTAATGCACAAAATGAAAGATTTGCAGAAAGTTATATCAGATGTAAAGAACAAAGTGCAATTCATGTTTGGAATGAGTGAAATATTAAATGTAGAGTTCTACCCTGGGACTACAATAATTATAATAACAAAGGAGGTTTTATTGTTCAACTCTAAAATGTCATCCTATGCATCACTTAATCAGAATGGGCAGCATGTTACATTCTTGCAAAGCAGTTTGGTGGAATAGATTTCAAAAGGATGAAGTAAAAATTCCTTGTTCAGTAAAATCTTTATACATATGTATGTTAAATAAATAAATATAATATAAATATAAATATAAATATAAATATAAATATAAATATAAATATAAATATAAATATAAATATAAATATAAATATAAATATAAATATAAATATAAATATAAATATAAAATGCTTCCCATGAAAATCACTCTAAGTGATTCTAGATTCAGAATGTGCCTGACATGATGCAGTTTTAGGGTTAAAGGGAAAGCAGGTTAGAGCTGTGTGAATGAGGCCATGAAAACAACCAATATTCAAGCGTATGTGCTAAATTGGAATGACTGGAGAAAGAAGAAAGTTATTCTGATTAACTGAACATAAGATTTTTTTCTGGTTTTGCCTCTGACTTAAAAATAATAATAATAATAATAAAAATAAAAAAAAAATAAAATACAATAAAATGAAATAAAATAGAGGAAGTGAAGAAGTAAAGAAAAGAATCCAGAGACATACTTCATCCTTCTAAATTTTTCTTTGGCTTCCAGTACTAAAATATGCTAGTTTCTAAAAGCAAAATATTAGAAATATATAGTATAATTTACCTGAACTCTAAGTGCTATATAGATTGAAAACGATATGCTGCTCAAAACCTGTCTTAGAAGATGTGTTTGAATTATCAGGACAACAGGCAAGTCACCTGACACTACTATGACGATATTCCCAAAAGAAATAATTATGTATCTAAATTAATTAGTCTATAAGAAGAAGATTAACATGAAAATAAGCTTCCCACACACACACAATCCCGTGCACACTTTAAGCAAAGAATAACAAAAACAAAGGGGAAAAAAAGAAAGGATTCAATTAAAAAAAAAAATCAACCATCCTTTTTGATGCATTTCTGTTTTGTTTAATTAGGGTTTCTTTGTCAAAAACATTAATGTAGTGGTAGGTACAAGATATCAGGCAGAGACAAGGCACCACCGTTATTCATGCTTGCAGGTCTGTCTGCAGCTCTAAACTACTTCTAGCTTGAGATGTTGCTTACACGACAACAGCATATATGGTTTCACCCATGAATGCAAAGCTAACTGTGAGGGAGAGGAGATGGTCCTTATCTTTCCTTGAGTGGAAAAATAAATCTGGTAGCTTATGTCAAGAAACACCCTCACTTCTTCAGTTGGACTAGATGATCTTGGCAGTCTTTTCCAACCTTAATGATTCTATGATAAGATATTCTTTAGGCTACACAGTAACATGTGTCTTGGCAGTTCATATTCCCTGTCCAAAAAAGTGAACTGAACTTGAGCTCCCAAAAGGATTATGCAAGAGCTAACACTGTTACCCTCTAAGGGAAGACAACAAAGCTGGGAAAATGACTAGAAGGCATATCCTGTGAAGAAAGGCTGAGGACACTTGGGTTGTCTACTCTGGAGAAAAGGAGGCCAAGAGGCAACCTCATTGCTCCCTGCAAATTACTGAGGAGGGGAACTGCAGAGGGAAGTGCTGGTCTCTCACTGGTAACCAATGACAGGACACAGAAATGGTACAAAACTGCACCAGGATAGGTTCAGACTGTGCTTTAGGGAAAATTTCACCGCCATGAGAATGGTCAGAGAAGTGTTTGATGCCCCAAACCTGTCAGTGTTCAAGAGGCATTTGTATAAATTACTCAGTGTTAACTGTTGGTTAGCGCTGAAGTTGTCAGGTGATTAGACTAGACGATCTTTGAAAATCCATTCTAACCAATAGATTCTACTCTATTGTATTCTACTCTATTGTATTCTACTCTATTGTATTCTACTCTGAATATGACTTGCCAGAAAATGTACTCGTCCTCACCCTTGGATTGTAAACAACATCTCAGAATACTTCATTTGAAATGAAAGCATACAATTGTAATTTTAATCTAAAATCAGTGAATAATGCTGCAATAAGCACAAAGCTTCCTTTCCCTGCAGAGAACGATTCTGTAGTTCTAAGTCAATTACAGCAGCAGATACAGTGCTCAATTGCAATTCAGACCACTACTTTTAAAGAAAGTTAGCCCAGAATACATGCTGGGAATGCACATAAGGAATAACCAACTTTGATAAATTGACTCCTAAACATCTCCCTTGTTTCATAGAAATGACGCCAGAAAGGCCTGCATCTGATTAAAACAGAAACAAACACAGTCCCACATCCCGTCATCTCAAGTTTCCCAAATTCCTCCAATGAAATACTTCATGAAACAAATGCAACAAATGTTCATGAAACAAATGTTCATGAAACAAATGAAAAAATTGTCTCCGTCAGCTCTCTTGTTAAATTACCTTCATTCAAACAAATGACCTGGGATGAGAAAGGTGCAATTAATTTCGTGAGAGTGGATGACATCAGCTGATTGATTTTACATTTCAGAAATCATTCTTATGGATATATCTAGGTAGGTGCACCAAAATACTTTTTTTTTTCCTTTTTTTTTTTTTTTAATAAATAAACAAATAAATTCAAACAAATTTTCATTGTAGAAAGGAATAAATTAAAGATATACTAGTTCCGTGAAAAATAGTAAAACAGAAGAAAATTATCTTCTAATTATTTTTATTTTCATATAATATTTATTATATATTATATATTATATGGTATATTACATATACTATATATCATATTATTATAATCATATAACTATTAAATTATTAAAATTCTAATATGCATATTATTTATTATAAATGTTATATATGGTATTAAAATAATAAATTAACTTATTAAATTATAATGACAATTGTTATTATTTATTTAAATTATATTTCAACTTATATATTATACATTTATATGCATTAATAGTTATGTATTATAGTTTATTTAAATAAAATAATTATTAAATGGTAAATTATTATTTAAACAAATATATTAAAATAATAAAATATAATATTTTAAATAATCTGGAACAAAGTGAGAAATCATCAAGGTACCCACACAGTACGAAATATAATTACAGTCATAACACATTTGTTGCAAGAACTACCCTTTGCGAATAGCATTGTAACATTCTGTGCTTCTCATACTGTGGTCTAACAGAGTTGAAGAACAACTAACAACAAATTTGCCAACAAGCCAAAGACATTTAAGATAAATACAGTAATTTAAAAATAGTTGATTCAAGAAAATACACTAATGGCTTCTGAGGCACATTGGTCTTAAATGGCAAATATATGGTTATATGGTAACAATAGACTGGAATTGAAAAGGAGTGTAGACACACAATAACCACTCAAAGGCTCAATGGTTAGCAGTGTATGGTTTGGATGTTTATTGTATGCAGCTGACAATAGGCTCATTATATAAGTTTGCACTGCATGGTTAAATGCTGATCTATTTTTGTGCAAAACATAAAATATATGCTCCAAATATATCATATTCCAATAGGATAATATGTTACTGAGCTGAAAATATATTTGAACAGACGTGTGTAGAGAGATTGTAAGTGGGCTATACGTAGAAATATAAATTACTAACTGCTTGGCAGCACAAACAGAAGATAGCTGATTGTAATAAGCTATTTGGCTGAGCCTTGGTGCCACCGCCCTTGTGAGGATTCCCAGGCAGCCTTTGCTGGGCAGTATCAATCAACAGTTGTAGGAAATATCCAAATCTCTGTGAAGAAGTTCTTGTTGTACAATTAAGACTGTATTGATGGTGGTTTGGGACATCCTTTGAAGAGGAAAGCAACAGTTTCTGAGGCTAATACATGCATATCCTGCCTCATTTTGTAAATAAGCTCTTGGGAGAGAACTGCAGTTTCATAGATTCATCATAGAATAGGTCAAGTTGGAAGGGACCTTAAATAACATCTAGTTCCAACCCCCCTGCCATGGGCAGGGACACCTCCCGCTAGACCAAGTTACTCAAAGCCCCTTCCAGCCTGCCCTTGAACACCGCTAGGATGGGGCATCCACAACTTCTCTAAGCAGCCTGTTCCAGTGCCTCACCACCCTCTCAATGAAGAGTTTCCTCCTAATCTAAACCTCTTTTAGTATGAAACCAATCCCCTTGTCCTGTCATTATCTGCCCAAGTAAAAAGTTGTTCTTCATCCATTTTTTTATAAGCCCCCATAAGGCCCTAACTAGAAGACTAAAATCAACAAGAACAACTAAAATGCTAAAAGTTAGGTACTAACTACTAGCAGAAGATAGTACCTAACAAGGGCTGTAATGCCATAGAACAGTGCAGTGAGTTGAGAAAATGAAATGTGTTTTGTTTCACTTATTACATGAACTCCTGACAATCTGTTTCTTTAAAATTAGTTTTTGTTTTGTTTTGTTTTGTTTTGTTTTCAAATCATAATGCTATTTGGTACAGAAGAGCTGTCATTGCATGGATTGCAATGTAAGATCAAAATACATGTCATATCTTTGATAATATACAGTACTAGAGAACTGATATTTTCATATTTTCTATATCTTTCTATAACAAACAAACAAACAAACAAAAACAAAATACTAATAACACTTTAAACTTTGAAAAAATGCAATTTAAATACAAAATTATATATATATATATATATATATATAAATGCAAAACAAAATATGAATTAAGGTTTACAACTTATTCTTCCTATTCTCTGGTACAACCAAGTAGTCCTCAACTTTCAAATTTAAATGTAAGCAATAATTTTTCTTTGGATTGCTGATTATGCAAAATTGTCATTATGAAGTGCTTATACTCCCTACGACCAAAAAACATTTCATACCCCAATTTTCTCACCTAGCTGAGTAGATTAAATCAGGAAGCTAAGACAGTCTGGTATGTCCGATCAAGTATGAATGTGAAAATCAAATCGTCTTCTAACCTTATTAAAAGTTTATAATTGATACTAGATTATTTTGGGGAAAAAAAAAAAAAAAAAAAAAAAAAAGTGTTCCCTTTGGAATTTTTCAGGTAACTAAATATTTAAAAGCATGGCAGAGCAGAAATATATAACTTAATTAAGAAATCAGGCAATCCTAACTCCTTGTTCAACTTAATGAGGTTAATGAACCTCTTTTACCTGCCCAGAATGATGCTAATGCTAACTTAGAAAAAAATAAACTTTATTTCCATCACAAAGAAAGAAAACATGTTCAGAATACATAAAAGTATGAATCTTCACATTTTAAATCATATTTTAAAACAGCAAGTAAACATACTCTACATTGAATTAGATAAAAAGTAACTATATACTTCTTTACATTTATAGATTTTTTTCATAATTTTCAGACAATTTCATAGTTTTTGGCAAGTTGAATAGCAAGAACTTGTACTAAAAATGAACAACTAATACAGCAAATCAGGAAACAGCTTTTTAGTTTTCTTTTTGCCTTTTTAGTTTCAGCAGGTCCTCCCTTATGAATGTCTCCTTCGAGTTCAAAAAAGTAAAAACAGCTACAGAGGCAAACAATATTTAGCATGAGTCAGGAAATTAACATTTATTTTTATTTGATTATCAGAAGATATGTTGAGTCTTCAAAAATCTCTTCAAACTTAATATTTTATTGCTATCTATTCCTTTCAGGAATCAAATTTCTTAGTCATTTTTTGTTTTCCATGAAGAAATGTGAAGCATTTGAAAAGAATCATATTTTATACACGTATATGCATATAAAGAATAAAAATAACTAAGAAATTTTAAACCCGTCACTGCCAAGTTATTGACAATTATTCACTTTAATCTCTTATATATAGTGTATAGCAACACATGAAGAGAAGTGACTTTATTACCACGTTAACTTCTTTTGAGAGGAAAATCTGCTTTGTATAGAAACCTTAAGAAGAAAAACTAAAAGTGAGCATGAGATATTTATCTCCTGATGAATGTTTTTTACTTCTTCTGAAGTACCAAATTCATTTTATAATCATCTTACATTCCCAGTCATCTCACAGGAGTCACAAGCCATATCTTCTCAAAATACAAAAGAAAAATAATATTTTAATTTAATAATACAAAGCAAGTTGATGTCTGTTGATCCTGGATTTTTAATTTAAGAAAAAGTATTTATTGGAAGGACAAAAAGTCCATATTTCTTTAACGTTGTTGCTCTGTAACTGAAATCATCTGCTTCACAGCAGGCCCTAAATTCCATGCAAGACTGAAATCAAAATTGAAAACAAAATAAAACAGTTAACAGAACAACAACAACAAAAAGTGATATTCCAATAAATTTCTAAATGAAAAAACTTTTTATTCTAAGGAAACCATACCTATATTTATATTTATGTTCATATTTTTGTTATTATCTGTGTGCTGCTGAGTGTTCTTAGCAGTGAATCAAACCAAATTGCTTTAGTGTTTAATATTGCATAACATTTTTGATTCTCAACAGACTAATTCAGTCATTCACAGCATTCACCATGTATATGTTGCAAAGAGGAGATTCTTTTTTTTTTCTTTTTTTCCCATATTTGCTTCCCATTTACTTTATGTTCTGATTTTGATAATAATTTACTTTTGCAAGATTTTCTTATTTTCAGGATGCCAGCAGCATTACACAGGTAATGGAATACTCAGTTTGAAACCATTGAGTCCCAGCAAAACTGGAAAGGACATGAACTCAATACAACTAGGCGTAAGATTTCAGTGACAAGAATGTAAAAAAGCAGTATGTACAAACCCTTTAGTTACTTCAGTCTGAAGGCAAAAGTTCTTTCATATCCACCAACTACCCAACTAACTACTGCAAAAAGCAGACTTCTATTTAAGCTAGAAGGATACTCACACTCTAACTAGCTTTGCTTAGGAAAAATGTGCATATTGAAAAGACTGGATTGTAGCCATTTCTCTTATGTGTAAGTAATTTCTGTTCAGTTTAGTTTGGTTGACAGATTGTACCTAATACCAGCAGCAAGTCAGTGTAGTCTACACTGAATACTGTGTTGCTTTAATAATTAGCAAAGACTTTATTGACAGTGGACATGTCTTTGCTATCCAAATGAAAAACTAAGGCAATGCCCACGTCTTGTATAGACTTACTCTGTGTAAGAGCAAATCAAGACTTGTGATAAGGCATTCAGTCCATCCTTAAATGAATTTAAAAAAAAACAAACAAACAAAAAAAAAAAAACAACACTGACACAGAATTTGTGTTTAATAGCAGGTGTTTAAGACAGACTATCACATTAAATCATAGGCTGCAAAAAGATTAAAAAAAAAAAAAAAAAAGTTGTTACTACATGTGCCGTGAGGTGATCCACAGCTTTTTGCATAAGACAGGTTAGTCTTGATCACTGTAAGTTGCATTATTTGTTTTGGGAGTAATATTGATTATATTTCAAATATTGATTGAGTTACATTCACATAAGGAAGCTCTCCCCAAATTGAAGACATCTATTAATAGAGAGTGCTAGAGTGCATAGTCTTCTTTCATGATTATTTTTTAGTTTGATTTTGTATTAAACCTGAGATTAAATTAAATCAAATCAGTAATAAAATAATAGAAAATTCTGGCAGAGAAAGTTTTTGTTTAATACTGCCAGCTATTTCCTTCACCAATTCTAAAAATAAGGAATGCAATAATACATGAGTAGAATAATTTACTCTTTGCAAATATTTAATTCTAATTTTACGTAAAGTTTAATTTTTCTGAATGAATAAGCCATGGAACATTATCTTCTCCTATGTTATTAGGAATTTAAAGGCTTGCCAGATGTCATCTGGAAGGTGCTTTTCAATAAGGGCTTGGTTTTGAAATACAAATGTGTAGAGATATATTAATTGCATTTTCTGCATACAGGAAAAAAAAAGGAAAAAAAAAAAAAAAAAAGGAAGGAAATGAGCATACGAAGATGAAGGCACGGGGGTGAAGAATATCACCATGTGTTACAACAATAAAAGTTGGAAAAAATGTCAGCTTAGAAAACTGCAAGATAACACTGACCAGCAGGATTGGGTATAGTTTTTCTACTGTATGATTAATTCACTCATCTACTCAACTACTTACTGTTACAGAAAAAAATGCAATTTAAAATAATCAAATATAACTCTTCCATGTGTTAATTGCAGTGTTAGCTAAAACTATATGAAATGCATCCTTAAGGGTGCATTCTTCTCACTCATTCTTCTAACTTCTTTGGCAACAAAGACTTAAAATTCTAGTTGGGCTACAGCTTTTTTAAAATCTACTCCAACAGCCCTTTCAGTTTGTGTATGGAATCTTATTAATACTTGTCCTTTGATTTTCCTTGCAACTGGGAAGGACCTCATGGGCCAGGAGGCAGAGACAGCATTGCTACAGCTTCTCCTAAGCATGGTGTTTCCTCAGTTTGATTTTTTTTGTGTTTTATCTTGCTATATGTATTGTCAGGACATACATATACTTCAGACATCTCCACATAAGGATTGCCACTGCTATCTTTCCAAGAGAACACAAAGCTCATAGAAGTGAAGAAATATGTCAAGAAACATGAAGTGGGAGAACACAAAGAAATTAGTTGATTTTGCAGCTTTCAGTCTGGTAGTTTTAAAGCCACAAGACTCATTTAAAGATAGGTTTGAGAAAAGTGATAAAATCCTTCTTTCAGTTCACAAACCCAGAACACTTAGAACCAGAGTCTGTTACAAGTGTAATTATAAAATTAGGAGTAGTAGGAGGAGTAATAATAATAGTAATAATAATAATAGTAATAATAATAATAATAATTACACTAACAACAACAGCAGCCAGCACTAAGATCAAGAACAGGTGCAAAATGTGAGCAATCATCATATATAAAAATGGCTAATAGAGACAATTAAATCTGATATTTGGCCTCTTCCTATTTTCAAGAAGCAGTATCCTTACTTTTGTATAGTGATTTGCTCTCTTGTAACAATGCCCTTGGTGAATACCATCTGTGAATCACAACTGTTCCAATGTATAGATGATACAATTATTACTAACGGGTAAAAGCAAGAGGTACCTATGTCCTTGATTTCTACTTTGTGATAAAACATCTGTAATTGACTTGAAAGATTAAATCTGCAGCTGTTCACAGACATCTGGAGAACTTCTGTCCTTTGGTTTAGGCAGAGCTAAAGTACAGCTGGCTGATATGAAGTGACAGGAAACTCCCAAAAACTGAGCAACTTGACTCCCAGCCCTGTCAAAAGCACAATCTAAATTTGGTAGTTTCTGAAGGAGCTTCTACTGATAGTATTTCACACCATCTCCATCTGTGTCTATCAAAGTTCAAGTTACAGCAGTCACCCTCTACCTCCAGGAATTTCATGACTAAGAGAAAATAAACTGTTGGGATAGCAGTTATATGACTGCAGAAGTTTGAGGACATGTTGAATTGGCTGGAAACATAAGTGATTTATCCCTAAATGCTATGAAATGTCTGTTTTAATAGGTATTGTACAGTCAACTCTTTACCTGGTAGAACAATAAATTAAAATTTCCCAATAAGCACAACCAGAAAAGACAACTTTCTACAATAATAACTTAATTTTCCATAGAGAATTGAATCAATTTATTGACATTTTATGTTAGAAGAAAGGATTTATATATTCATAGGTTATTCTAACAAAGTAAAGAGGAAAAACTTTCTTGTAATGATGAAAAAAGATCCAGCTAAACCATAGTCTAAATCTGAGGTGTAATTTCTTTCCTGATATTTCTGTACTTTTGAATCTACTTATTATTGGAAAGACAGCTTATGTGAAACACAGATATTCTGGTATCATAAGTAATTAAAGAATTTTATAAAAGTAAAATCAACTGATTTTACAATCTATCAACATAGATTTATGAAATTAGCAAATTGATTTACCAAAGTTCTCCAACCTTTAAGAATTATTCCATGTATAAAGAAAATCAGAATTCTGTATGTACTTACCGAACATTTCACATTCCTACATATGTAATACACAATACCTTTGCTAATAGTGTGATATGTGCATTAACCAACCTCTTTCATAGACCGTAAAAATTAATGGTAGAAGAAAAAAGAGGAGAACTGTGGTGGTTTAACAACCGATGGGCAGCTAAGCACCACCATGCTGCTTTCTCACTCCTCTTCCTCAGAAGGACATTGGGAGAAAATACAATGAAAAAAATATATATATATCATGGGTTGAAATCAGGAGTTTAATGAATGGAGAAAAGAAAAAAAAAAAAAAAAAGCAAAAGGAGGAAAATTTGTTCTCAACTCAGCAAGTGATCTTCTGCCACTTCTTGGGAAGTAGAGCCTCAATAGACATAGTGGTTGCTCAGGAGGATCTCCTGACAAGAGTGACACTCTCCTCCTTCCGCATCAGCTGAGCATGAAGTCATACTGAGTGGAATTTCCCTTTCATCAGTTTAGGTCAGCTGTCACGTCTGTGTCCCCTCCCCACCTCTTGCCCACCCCCAGCCTACTGGCTTTAGGTGTGAAGAGGAGCTGGGGAGCCTTGATGCTGTGCCAGCACTCCCCAGCAACAGACAAAGAATTCATCTGATACCAGTGCTCTTCCACCTACAAGTGAAAAGTGCAGCTCTATATTGACTGCTGTGGGGAAGGTTAACTGCAACCCAGCCAGACCTAGTACAAAACCCATAAAGTTCACAGGACAAAAATACAGTGCTGTGTAAAGTGTAAATCTTAATGAAGGGATTTCATTGAAAGAGACTCACTACATTTTCTCTTTACAAATGAGTTTCAAGCAAGCAGAAACCACATTGAATTCACTGAGATTAATGTAGTTTTTGCTTATGAAAAAAATTCAAAAGGTAAATTCAAAATGTCAACATGGTAATGTCAACAAAAGAAAAAAAAAAATTATGACAAAACAAAACAAAAATATAGGGGTTGGGATGGAAGTTTGAGTAGATGGAGAAACTTCAATGGTTCATGCAGGAATGTTTCATTTCTGGAAATGCTGCTGGTGACCCCACTCCAAGAGGATCAATCTCTTCGTATTTTTGTCATTTGAAATATTCTGCCTCCCTGACATGAAGAGACATAGGCTTTTGCACCTCTATTATCTTGAGTGGATACCAGCTTGCAAAAGAACTGCTTTCAGTGATTTAAAACTCCTTACATCACTCAGCCTAACCTGAAAATATCAGCAGAGAGTCAGTTATGGCAAATGGTAATGTTATGGTAATGGCAAAAACTCCCAGACAACTCATGAGAGTGGCATTGAGGCAGTAATAAGAACCAATCCTCATCAGCAGTTTACAGAACTTTTTAGTGTTGTCCAAACTGGCATCAAAGTCCAGTTTGTCTCCAAGTGAGGTATTAGCAGAAATTAACAGAGACACCTGGACCAGCAAATATTAAAACTATGGGAGCTGTTCATGTTTTCTACATTTTTTTTTCTTTCTATCAGAGAGAGTTTAGGCAGTTCCTACAAAGCAGGAGGTAATAGCAGGGCTGTTATTATTATTATTATTATTACTTTGTTATTCATTTAGAAAGGCTTCTTCATTTATACTGTACCATCAAGTATGCAGGAGTGTCTGTACATTTCTCTTTTACTGCCTATGCATTGCATGTTACCTAGACTTTGCTTTTGGAAGACATTCAGTATAGGTGAATAAAAACAGACAAACAAACATAAAAACAAACAGCAGCAAACTAATTGAAACCTCTTCTTATGATTGAGTGAAGTGATCCAGGGTTTTTTACATAATTAGATATACCAAGAACACCTTTCTAAGCAATAAACAAACATCCAGGTTAACTTTTTGTGATAAGATTCTCTATTTATAAATCTTATTACCAATATTAATTTCTATTTCTAGCTTTGAATGAGATATTTTAATTGTAAAACCTAAAAACAATTTTATATAATATAGCTCAATACTAAAGCACTCATTGAAGATGATTGTGACTTGATGTTTGGTGACTCTTCTCTGTCCCAGCTTCGAGCAATGTAATTCTAATATTACATTAGATTTTTGCACTTTGATAATCTAGGTATTTCTTTTCGGTATACACAAAACATATTAGAATACTCTTAGTTGCAATTCCATTATAAGTAAGGGCTGTGATCCCAGTAACAAGCAAAATGGGATGGCAGCTGAGCCCATTGATATGCATAGTGTCTCTGTGTTGGACTGCAGAAATGTTGCAGAGTCAGTCGATCCTTGAACTATTAAATAACATATCATGCATGAAAATAATTTTTCTTGAGAGTGAAATATATCATTCCGATTTTTCTCTAGGCTCTCAAATATGTGTTATTTTTCTTCACAGTTCTCACATCTAAAACATCTACAAACATCTGAGGATTCTGACTCATTTTTTACAGACACTGAATTGCTGTATCTGTAATATTTCTATGAATTACAGTTTCATTCTCAGTCTTGACTTTGGGCATGATTACACTGATGTTTCATCAGCTGAGGTTAAAATCTGTTAAATGATGCATCAATTTGCCAGCCATTTAAACTTCTCACACCAGTATCATTTTTGAAAATTCATTTAAAAATGAAACTGCTAGACAGTAGTCAGTAACTGTATTCAAGGACAGTATTTTAACAGGAGTAAGTAACAAGGCATAAACATATGGACATCCTACCTCTTGTAAAATACAATACTAGCAGTCAAAAGAGCTATGTAGATTTGTAAAATGAAAGTTCTAGATGTATTTTGAAGCTAAGGAACCTGCAAAAGCCTCATGATATCTGCAGACAAGATGAAATCCTTTAAGTGCAATAGCATAAGCAATTATATGGGGCACCAGAAAAGTGAATTGTTTCAGGCTTTCACTCTACCTATAATCTCTCTCATGACCTTGAGAAAACTTGGTACATTTCCTGTAATAATTTCATAGAATCATAGAATGGTTTGTGTAGGAAGGGACCTTAAGAATCATCTAGGTCCAACCCCCCTGCCATAGGCAAGGATGCCACCCATTAGATCAGGTTGGCCAAGGTCCCATTCAGCCTGGCCTTGAACACCTCCAGGGATGTGGCATCCACAACTTCTAGCAACCCATTCCAGTGTCTCACCACCCTCTGAGTACAGAATTTCTTCCTAAAGTCTTGTCTAAATCTATCCTCATTTGGTTTAATATCATTCCCCCTTGTCCTATTATTATCTACTCAAGTAAGTAGTTCCTCTCCATGTGTTTTTTTTTTTTTTTGTTGTTTCTTTGTTTGTTTGTTTTCTTTAAGCATTGAAAGTCCACGATGAGGTCTTCCTGTAGCCTCCTTTTCTCCAGACTGAGCATTCCCAGATCTCTCAGCCTTTCTTCATAGGAGAGGTGCTCCAGCCATCTGATTATCTTCATGGCCCTCCTCTGGACCACCTGGAGCTGTAAGCTCCACATCTTTCTTGTGCTGGGGGCCCCAAACCTGGACTCAGTACTCCAGGTGGGACCTCACAAGGGTAGAGAAGAGGGGGACAGTCACCTCCCTCCACCTGCTGGTCACCTCTCTGTTGATGCAGCCCAGGATGCAGTTGGTCTTCTGGGCTGCAAGCACGTACTGCTGGCTCATGTTGACCTTTTTCATCCACAAGAACTCCCAAGTCTTTACCTTTAGGGCTGCTTGCAAAGCGCTCTTCTCCCAATCTTTATTCCTGTCTTGGATTGCCCTGACCCAGGTGCAGCACCTTGCACTTGGGCTTCCTGGACCTCATTCAGTTCACATGGTCACATTTCTCCAGACTGCCCAGGTCCCTCTGGATGGCAACTCTTCCTTCTTTGGCATCAACTGCACCACTCAGCTTGGTGTTGTCTGCAAATTTGCTGAGAATGTACTCAATCCCAGCATCTATGTCATTGATGAAGATATTGACAAACACCCATCCCAAGACAGACCTCTGAGGGACACCACTCATCACTGGCCTCCCCCCGGACATGGAATTATTGACCACTACTCTCTGGGTGCAGCCATTGAGTCAATTCCTTATACACCAGATGGTTCGCCCTTCAAAATCATATCTTTCCAGTTTAGAGATTAGGAGGCCATATGAAATCATGTCAAAAGCCTTACAGAAATCCAGGTAGATGACATCAGCTGGTCTTCCCTTGTTGACTGATGTCAATGATGGTGATATTCATTGACATCAATGATGATAATTTTTTTAGCACAATGTTCTGAAAGTTGTGAACGAACAAGGCTATATATTATTAACTTCTACATCTTAAATAAGTCTAGCAGAATTTCTGTGATATATACACTCATTACAGTACAATCATACTCTCAGCAATTATCTATTATTGAATAAAAACATTGCTACTGGAAAAGCTGCCTCAAGAAAATTGGTTCTGCTTCTAAAACTAAGATATGAACATAAATATGTTATCTTCTCATACAGGGTCTCTTTCTTGTCTTCAGACTGTTATGTGTTCAGTAATCCAGAGAGTTATCCATTGCCAGATGTATGGATGAAGCTGAATTGCTGTTCTAGGGAAAAAAAAAAAAAAAAAAAAAAAAAAAAAAAAGGCTCTATTCAGCTATTCAGCTGGTGAAAAGGCCCACACTGTAGACCCTTCATTCAAGCAGAAAGACAACAAAAACTATTTTACTTGTGAAGCAGATCACCATTTGAACCAGAAAAGGCACTACTATTTCTGACAATTAATTAATTAATTAATTTAAATTCTTTCTTATTAAACTCTCATATCAGAAAAAAAAAAAAAAAGTTGACATGAACAGTCTGATTATGAAAATGAACTGGGTTCCTGTAAACGTCAATGTGAACATAAAGAAAGGAATCTTAAAACAAGACATCTGTCCATACATACATGAGTAATACTGTGACACATGTTGTTGTGGTGGACAAAATTAGCAACAAACTGTGCTTCAGGCTTCTCCATCTGGTGTGTGCTCTGTCTCCATCTGACAGTGGATATGAGAAGGGATGGAGCTGCTGTTCATACAGGTACATACACATGACAGAAGGAGGCTGAGGTTTATATCAGTCCAGGTTTGTTCATGAATGGATTAGATTTTTAAATATTTTTTTCTCAATATAAAAAGAATGAGGTTATGCAAAGTTTTTCTGACTAGATTAGTGAAGTTAAAAACAACCATGTTGCACAGTAAATTCTGAAGCAGGTTAACAGTGACAGCAGAGGATTGTTCTTGATTGTGCTCATAAGACCCAACCTAGAGCACTGAATTCAGCTCTGGGGCACCCAACATAACGAGGACATGAACCTGTTGGAGCAAGTCCAGAGGAGGGCCACAAAGATGATTGGGCAGGAGCACCTCTCCTATGAAGACAGGCTGAGGAAATTGGTGTTGTTCAGCAAAAAGAAGAGAAAGCTCCAGGAAGACCTTATAGTACCTTCTGGTACCTAAAGGACATCTGACACAAGAAAGCTGGGAAGGGACTCTTTCTCAGGGAGTATAGTGATAGGATGACATTTTCACTAAAAGCAGATTTAGATTAGGTATTTGGAAGATATTCTTTATTCTGAGGGTGGTGAGACACTGGAACAGATTGCCCAGAGAAGCTGTGGATGCCCCATACCTGGAAGTGTTCAATGTCAGGTTGGATGGGACCTTGAGCAACATCATGTAGTGTGAGGTGTCCCTGTCCATGGCAGGGGGGCTGGAACTGGATGGTCTTTAAGGTCCATTCCAATCCAAACCATTCTATGATTCTATGAAATTATTATCACAGGAAATGTATCAAGTTTTCTCAAGGTCATGAGAGAGATTGTAGATAGAGTGAAAGCCTGAAAGCCTGAGACAGATCACTGCACCCTTTACCTTTTTTTTTTTTTTTTTTTTTTTTTTTTTCTACCAGGCATCTCAGGAGATTTCCATATCAAAATAAGTGTTATAAAGTACAAAGCCTAAACCATCAAAACTCCTCATCTAGTAACAATACTTGTTACTAGAGCTTATTTTTATACACTTCTCTCATTTCCTTAAAATTAAGTGTATCAGAAAAGTCTGTGCTTTCTGAAACTTCTCTTCCTTACTCTTTCTGAAAGCATATAAATGTCTGTACCACATATGCAGGCAGAGCAGCAGTTAGACATGTACAAGTACATAACATCACCAATTTTCCCAGTCTCAAATTAATAAAATATGTAGTATTCAAAAATTGCTGTGAAGACATAACATTTCCAAGCCCATCCATCTTCCAGCTAATGCTATTAGATTAACTATTCATAGTGGTTCAACAGTAACTGCACACCCTTTTTTCAGAAAACACAGACAACCTCACATTAAGGAAAGATGCTTTTTATAGATGGATATTTATATTATACAATCAGACACTCCAAGATTTGAAGATCATTATGTATCAAGGGTCTGATTAAAGCTATCTGCACTGATAAGCAAAACAGAGTAAAATACATTTTCAATTGTAAAAAAAAAAAAAAATTACCTTCAACAATCAGAGAACTTACAAAACAGCACAAACAAAAATGTTATTTGACATTATTTGGTGTTCTGTAGAAAAGGTATATCGAACTCAATATCTTTCTCCATCAGGTATTGGCATTATAAATCTGAACATTTATCAGTGACCAAGTCTTGTACCGTTTGGTCAAAATGACCCAACCCATTCAAATCTTTTATGTGCAAATCAAATACTGCACGGTAAGGTAAGACAAAAGTATATTACCAGCAGAGGTGACTCGTGGCTTTCTTTACACAGAATTTAAGTTAAATCTGTGTCAGAAATCCATGTGTGTGCCATAATATGTGTCCTGTGTGAGTGGTTACAATCCACAACTGGGTTAAAACCCAAACTTCAGTTTCCTGTAGCTCCAGCTGTCAAACACTTTACGCAAAACATACACAAACAGATTGCTGCTTCTTCTTTAGGCCGTGAATTATTAGCATTTTTTAGCTCCCTCTGTGTCCCCAAGAGGGTGATTAGCAGCATCCACTACGTACTGGATTGACCACGAACATCACCTTTGGGAGTAAAGAAAGATAACCCCAAGAGATTTCTCCTCTTCCTCCCATCCCAAAAATATGAAGTCCAAATTTATATGTAATATATGATAGAGACAGTTGACAAGATAATTAATGCCATGAGGTGTATTTGGAAGGCATTACCTGTTCTTTGAAACAGTGTGTCTGCAGTCTGTGACCTGCAACATAGCTGTTTGGCCCCAGAAGGCCTAACAGGTGCAATGTATATAGGAACATATAATTTTAGAATGCAGGTTGTAATTAATCCAGTAAGATATCAGCCTTTTATTTCTCAATAACACTCAACAAACAAATGGACGGATGGAAGTGGGGAAGAGGGAAAATTTGATATGCAATTGGATGAGATACAAGGTTGTAATGACTACTTTCAACAGGGGAAGCAATTCATTACATGGCGCAATGATATGAGTGAGCATTTCTGTAATGGGCAAATCTGGTCATGAATATTTAAAACATACAGAAACGGCCAAGTGCAAAGTAGATTTTCTTTTGGGTTACAACCAGGGCACAAGTACTTTCTGATTCTCCATTCATGACACAATTTTGTCTCTGAAACAGAAAACAGATTCAATCATCTGGCAGCCAGTTTCACTGACAAAATCAGTTTACTGGTTATTGCTAAACCTTTTAACTTTGGGAGTATATGCAAAAAATATATATTTTTTAGTTTCTTTAAGTGAAGATACAGCTTTAAAACTGGCTGACTGTTTCTATCAGTTTAGTTTGTTAGCCCTATTCAGAAAGGCTGACAATAGTTTTCTTAAATGCTAAAACTGTATAATACTCTAAAGCTAAATATTTACTACTTGTTTTCTCTAAATGATAACATATAGACAGTTACACATGATAGAAAGTGTTATCAAACCCTATTATTATGGCTAATTGTCACTGCTCATTATCATACCCTGGTTGTAATTACTTTTAAAGGTTGATACATTCTAAGTTGAAATTTTCTAAATAAAAATGAATTCTTCCATTATGCCATGGCTGGAAATTTTGGCCTCAGAGAAATAGCTGATATTATTGGGAATGACAGATTTAAGGGTCAAAAACACAGTGTTGAAAATGTTATCCCAGCCTTTAAAGAAGCTTCAGTACCTCTCAGTAGGAATGTGTAAATATGATACATGGGGAAAGAGTCATCATTTTTTATAGAAGAAAATCATACTTCACAAATCCAAGTACTTTGCAGGGTTTAGCTTGGTTAGAGATCAAAGGGATCTGTCTGACAGACTATACCTGGATTTTGAGAAAGCTTTATCAAGGAGAGACCTTGAAAACGGTAACAAGAAAAAGTTGGTATGGGATTAATTTCATGCTAACAAGATAAGTTATATTATCATTGAAAATACTATTATTATGCTGTGTAGTAAAACATGGCCCTGTATCACGAATGGGAGGCTTTTGTTTGTTTTGCCTGCAATGCAATGCTAGCTTATTCTAAAAGACCTGGAAAGGAGACAAATTTTAATGTAACAAAGTTTGCAAGTGATGCTAACATCTTTGAGACAGATAAAAGAAATTGACTGTGAACAATTGCTGAAGATTTGCACTGTGCTGAGGGAGAGGACAAAAAATAAGAGATGAAATTCAGAGCCCTTACATGCAAAGTAGAGCAGAAAGTGGAGATAATAGTTCTCTGGAAATATGACCTCAGTGCTCAGCCACAGTGAAAAGTAGAATCAAATGTCAGGAATTATTAAAAAGGCATAAAAAACGAAAACTTTATCAGAGTTTTGTTTAAATCCACACAGTGTTCAAAATCTGAGAAGCATGTGTAGTTCTCATACCTTTTTCCCATCTGCTTCCCCTTGATAAAAGGACAAAGAAGAACTAGAAATGATTCAGACATTGTCAAAAGAGATGGGAAAAAAAATGGCTTCCATCAAGAAGATTTAATAATTTGCCACTAATACACCTGGTCACCTGGTAAGGTAGCTTATAGCGTGGCTGACATACAGACTGTGGGTCTCCTTTTCTGTCTCTGTCCACACAATGATTTTGAGGCATATTTGCCAGTTGTCCCCACATACCCAACAATCCTACATTGGAAAGAACTTCTAACACTACCAAAACCTTGCCATATAAACCCAATGCAGAATAATTATAAATGAAAATTCAACAAAGCATTTTTTATAAAATTAATAATAGATTTAATACAGTGCAGTTCCAGTCTTTTGTGTTAGTTTTAGGACCTAGAAATCAAAGGTATTTACTTAAGATATATTTTTCAGAGAATGCTATGCCCCAGAACTATGAAGTTGTAACCCATCTGTCTTTGGCTATTAAGGACTTTCCTTCACAACCAAAACCTGTACATCTGGGAGAAGGACAAGCTGATGAAAAAGAAAGAAATACAATAGCAAATGTAAAGAAAAGCTGATGGAAACAAAAGGCTGCTCTCAAATCACATGCGAGGAAGCCCATCTGTTCAGCACAGGTGCCTACAAGAGTATTAAAAACAGCAAAGGAACCCTCAAAACAGAAATGGTATTCAGTTCTGTTTTGCTGTC
The DNA here is from genome assembly GCF_009819795.1 of Aythya fuligula. Taxonomy (NCBI): domain Eukaryota; kingdom Metazoa; phylum Chordata; class Aves; order Anseriformes; family Anatidae; genus Aythya; species Aythya fuligula. The sequence continues at coordinate 70,314,501 of NC_045593.1, read as the reverse complement.
ACAGTAAGCCTTTCTCATTATCCAGACCCTAAGTGTCATCTAAAAAGTGCTGTTTACAAGCAACAACATTTTTCATAGTCTGTTTTTTACAGAAAATCACTGAATCATGCAGGTTTGAGGGGGACATCCTCAGGACATCTCTAGTGTGATTTCCTGTTCCAAGTAGATCCAATGTAGAATTCAGATAGAGATGCAAAGGTTTTTGTGCTGTTGAGGTCTGAAAACTGCCAGACGTGGAATTCAGAGACACTCTGGACAATCTGTGCCACCTCTTAGTTATCTCCAAGAAGAAATGTTAATTACAATTTGTAAAGGCTGAACGTCTGTTCCAGCTGCTGTGTCTCACCCTCCTGCCCATAACCCATTCTCTATCTTCTCCCTGTAGGTACCAAGCTGCAATTAGGTGCCCTAAACTTGTCCCTACTGAACAAGAACCAACACTCACCCTTGGTACCACAAGCAAACCCAACTGAGAGCTTGCAATCACATCTCCAGGTCACTGATTCATTGTATATTAAACAGGACAGGCCTTAGGACAGACCTCTATGATCACTAAGGATCTTCTGATTTCCATCATCTTTCAAAGGTCAGTGATGTTTCAAAGGAATAGTGGCCTCACTTAGATGTTGGCAAGCTCCCCCAGCACCCCTGAACACAGTCCACCAGACTTGTACACGCTATTTCTCGAGAGTCCCCTAACTCGACCCTCTTTCAAGTCTCACCCCAAAACCTATTGCTGTGGTTTAACCCCAGCAGTCACCTAAACCTCACACAGCTGCTTGCTCACTCACTCTGAGTGGGATAGGGGGGAGAGAACTGGAAGGGCCAAAGTGAGAAATATTATGGATTGAGACAAAAACAGAATAATCAGTACACCAAAAGCTGTTCACACAAGCAGAGCTGAGGTGATCAGCTCTAGTACAGGCACATTCCACAGCACAGTGAGAAATCGTGGTGTGTAGGGCGCTTCGTGCACTGAGGCAGACCCAGGGAGCTGGGGGGAGCCACCAGCAGCCATCAGCCCTCATGAGAACAGCTGACAAGGCCTGGATGGGCCACGAGCAGTGGCAGCCACCTCAGCACATACAAAGGCAGCCACTAGGCAACATAAGTGACCAGCAGTGGGCAGACAGGGCATGGTGCAGACAACACATGAATTTCAGCAAAGTTTTTGATACTGTTCCTCACAGTGCCCTTCTGGACAAAATGTCCAGCATGCAAGTAGATAAATGCATAATGTGGTAGGTGAACAGTTGTTTGATGGGTTGGACTCAAAGGTTTAATGTTTTTATAAACTCTTTAATGTTTTTATAAACTATCTGGGTGCAAGACTCAAATGTATACTAAGTAAGTTTGCAGATGATACTGACTTAAGAGGAGATGCTGACTTCCTTGAGGACAGAATCCTTAGAGAGATCTTGACAAATCAGAGGTCTGGGTAATTACCAACTGCATGAAGTTCAACAAGAGCAAGTGCTGGAGTGGGACAGGAATTAAAATATTTACGGACTGGGAAATGAGAGGCTGAAGAGCAGCCCCACAGAAAGGGATCTGGGGGTTATGCTCAACAGCAAGCTGAGTATGAGTCAGCAGTATTTCCTGGCAGACAAAAAGGCCAGTCATAGCCTGGAGTGCATCAGGCACAGCATTGCTAGCCAGTCAAGGGAAGTGCATGCCCCACTCTCCTCTGCTCTGCAGTGCTGCGGCCTCACCTGAAGCACTATGTGCAGTTCTGTTCACCACAATATAAGAATGACATAACACTATTAGTGTCAATAGGAGGGCTATGAAAATGGTTAAGGATCTGGAGGGAAACAGCTGAGGTCCCTTGGTTTGTTCAGCCCAGAGCAGAGCAGAGCAGGCTGAGGGGAGGCTTCATGGTGGCCTGCAGCTCCCTCACGAGGGGAGCAGAGCAGGAGGTGCTGAGCTCTGCTCTCTGGGGACAGCAATAGGACCAGAGGAAACGGCTTGGAGCTGGGACAGGGGAGGGTCAGGCTGGTTGTAAGGAAAATGTTGGACAAGTGTCTGAGTGGACAAATGTCCAGTAGGATACCTAGGACAAGTGACTATAAGCCAGCAATTTTCCCTTGCAACAGAGAAGGTCAACTTCTACTTGACATCATTAGGATGGGTGTTGCTTGCAGGTCAATGGAGCTGATCTTTGCCCTCTACTCAACACTAGAGCACTGGCTTTCCAGTTCAGAACTTTCCAGTTCTGGGCTTTCCAGTACAGGAGAGACATGGACATTCTGCAGAGAGCCCAGTGAAAGGTTATGAAGATGATGAATGGCGGCCTGGAGCATCTCTCCTATGAGGAAAGGCTGGGAGAGTTTAGGCTGTTCAGCTTGGAGAAAATGAAGCTTACATGGCAATGTCTATAAATACCTGAATGGAAGGTGCGAATAAGATGGAACCAGGCTCTTTTCAATGGCGCTCAATGAGACAACAAGAGTCAGTGGGCACAAACCGAAATAAATAAATACATAAATAAATAGATAGAGAGATAAACTCAACAACACAAGTTCTACATGAACAGTAAGAAATACTTCTTTACTGTTAAGGTGACCAAGTGCTGGAACAGGCTGCTTAGAGGTTTATGGAATCTTCCTCCTTGGAGATGTTCAGAATCTGTCCAGACATGGTCCTGAGCAATATGCTCCAGGTCTCCTTACCTGAGCAGGGGGATCCCTTCCAAGTTCAAACATTCTGTAACTCTGTGATATAACTTCTGTGAAGAAAATTAGCTTCACATCAGCTAAAACCTGCACACATATCTTCATACAAAATTCCAATGGACCTTTCTGGTGAAGACTGAGGCAGAAAAAAAGCATGTATCCTGAAGTGGGCTCCTGAGCCTTACCAATGTCTGCTGTCAGTAGATCACCCAACACATTCAAAAATGGGCCTGTGTTTCCCTCTTCTCTGTCTCTTCAGTCATTTATTAGCAATGTACATGTATAAGCTCTTTTTTCCCTCAGTGTTCTTTCCGGTCTCGGCTCCAGTTTCAGTTCCACTATGTTTTGTTCTCTAAACATCATCCTTGTTAGTTCAGGTAATATTTCACAATTTCTTCCTGCTGCCACATCCTTTATTCTCCCCCTTTTCATTGGAGCTGTTGTGAGATCTCTGTTCAGCTCTGTTCTCTCTTCATTTTCTGAGTATCAAAATTTACAATGATTACAATACTAGCTAGCATGCCCCTTCCTTTTGAGACATGAAAGGTATTTCTATACAAGGCATAACATAAAGTTTTCAGTGAAAACTTTGATTGGATTGTGCATACATACATACATATATATATACATACACTTGTATGTATATACATGTATGCATGTATATACATATGTATATGTTTTTAAGGAGTTATAAGTAATTAAAATGGGCTACAGATACACAAAAACATATGATTTGTTTGCTTGATCCTCGAATGAAAGGCTAAATCCATATGAGTGCCTGAAATGCATAGTTTTGTATTCCAGGACCTCTTAAAAACTTTGGCTCATGTCTTTTTTTTGGCATTTTCATGTTCTGTCAATCACATTCCACGTATAATGTCACCAAAGGAAGACTGCTAACCTACATATCAGTTACCTATATTTGCAGTCTGTTTACTACTCAATATGAGTTCAGGGAAAAGTACAGATACAGAAACATTTAATTGAGAAGACCATACTGCTGTGTTCAGCAGAGGTCTTGAAACCTTATGTTTGGTGAGACAGATTTTCAGGACCTGTTTAGTTTTAGGTGTTTTCTTTGCTACAGTGAAAAGGAGAAAAACATGCCAAAATAACCAAACTAAGTATTTCAGTGCTACAAGTTATTTTTATATACGGAACACACATAAAAATCCAATCACATATTTAAGAACTTGCATATATAGAGGCAGGAATTCTAATCAGGGCCACAGCAGATATTTTTATTTGTGAATAAATACTTGTGAATCTTTGTGTTCTGATCTCAAATAAATCCAGGTTTAGTATTTTATGCTGTCTTTTTATTTTAGTGGCATTTTAAATCATTTGGTTTTGTTCAGTATCTGCTACTACTAAGGCTTATGTTACTCTAATTTAACTAAGTATTGAAAGAAAAGTCAGCCAAAGTTAAAGCCAACCAAAAGTAAGCTCCTAAATTCCTAACCAAATTCTGACAGTGAAGTTTGTGTCAGCATGTTACTCTTGACTAAACTGCCAAATTTAGGAGGCTTTTTTAGCTGCTTTTTTTTTTTTTTTTTTGGACTACAGATGTATGCATAACTACAGCAATGTGGTTATGTAGAATAATAAATCTACCAGGATTACATATAAAACTTATAAGAGTTGAACTACATTTGTGTATATGTGTGCTCATACAATGAAAAAAAAAAAGTCATATTATCCACTGAGTTGTGTTTGTTCTGTTTTAAATGTGCAATTCACTTTCTGGTGATCGCCTAAAATTATTGTGCTAAATTTTCAGTAATGACATTTAGCTAAATGAGTAAACTCTCTGATTATTTTTTTCCATTAATTTCTGTTGCTATGCCGTCTTCTCCTCCTTTCCACATTTCTTATTCCCTTCTCTGTTCTTCAACACCCCAAGGTGAAAAAAATAAAAAATAAAATAATAAAAAAAAGCAATTATTCAACTTCTGTGTTAAGATTTGCCCTTAAAAAAATGCAAAGCATCTGCATAGATTAGTCATATTGGGAAGAAAGAGCAGCACAAACACTTTTTTCAAAGAATAATAGGACATTGTTTATTACCATTTGACTCCATATTCCTCTAACATGAATCTATATTACTTCAGAAAAATGAAATCATTTCCCACCTTGACTTCTCTGATTACCACCATATTTGAAACAGAAGTCATTAGCCTCCCATTGTTTCTTTCTGTCTGACTGTAAGGTCAGGTTTAAAATATCCCTTGCCACGATAAAGTGCTTCACATCTAAAATCAGCACAAAGGAAAAATATTTGTTTCAGCAAGCAAAAGAAAAACTACCTTGCTAAATTCTTTTAAAGAAAAGGTTCAGTGAGAATATCAAAGGAATAGGAGATAAAAATCTTAGAGGTGCACTGCACAATGCCAATATGTCACACAGTCTTAGGCACTGCATAGCTGCCTCTACCTAGCTTATATGTACAACTTTCCAGACAACACATCAAATGCAGATAATCTTATCTTCCTAGCTGTGGTTACATCAGAGAATTTAAGGGTGCATTTATGAGTATTAAGTACTTCTCTCCTTGGAATATTAAAATGAAAGTCAGTTACGTGTCAAAGTAACCACTTATACATATTAGTTTACTATAGTATTTATAGGAAAAGGAAAAATCATTCAAGAAATCATATTTGAGGAGAGATATAAGTAAATGCAAGTTCACTAAAACTTTTCCTGGGAACATGTTGGGGTGGGTTTGGGCACGCAACAGATATGTGGAAGACTTTCTATCCTGAATTCATTCTCCCTTTTCCTCTCTCTTATTTAAAATGATTATTTAAAATGATTTTGGTAAAATTTATGTTTAAAAAAAAATGTAAAAGAAAAGATTAAGTTTTTTCTCCGTTTCCAATTAGTCAATGCAAACACTGTTGTCAGAGTGTCCCGCTGCACAGGAATACTTCTAAGCATTGCAGAGGTGGCTGTTCTGGAGTCGATTCTGGTCTCTCCCACCTCCATCCTCTCTTAAAATTATACAATGAAAATACTTGTGAAAACATCAACATTTCACAATATAGAAGTGATATCACCAGGGAAGACAAATACACAGACAGGGAAAATGCCTGTACTAAAATCCATCTGAGCATTTACTAAAATCTGTTAATACAGTTTGCCGTTTAAGCAGGTATTTGATACAAGTATTTCTTAGGAATGTAATTTCCTAGCATTTTTAACCTGATTTATTTATTTTATTTTTAACACATTTAACACATTTAACACATTTAACACATTGCTAGTGTTTTACCAGAAATGATTTGGCCTTTAGAGTCAAGCACTCCCCCCTCACTGGCACTTAAAGGGTGCTCTCACAATCTGTTGATATGAGCTGTGTTTCCATTTTCTTCCTGCATGGCAATGTAAAATCAAAGCATCAATCAACTGTAGGTTCTATCATACCAGTTATGCCTTTGGAAAAATGCCTGTTTTTGGCAGGCCTCCAGGTAACAGAATAGACTTGCTTACAGTTTAATGCTTAACTCTTAAACAACTCCTTCTGACACATCTGGGACTTCTGTTAGAGTTTCGATGAACAAATAATTTACATGTCATGAACTGAGATATGCACTAAGTAATTTCTTCTGGTTTGTCAACATCCACAAAAGCAAATGCTACATGAATGCAATATATATATATATATATATTTTATATATATATAAATATATATATATTTTTTTTTTTTTTCAAAAGACTGGAGAAACTATTTTTATCCTGGGCAGACGAGTAGGAAAAAAAGATGAAAAAGACAAAGAATATATTGCTAATACATAAAAATCATCTTTATACCTTTGTCATATCAAACCTGAAGGTTTAATTATACTCCTACAGAAACAGACATTACATTCTATTTTATATTTGACCTGGAATAGTTTTACTTAAGGGTCAAAATGAAGTAACAATATCTGTTGTTTCCTGTCTGTCTTTTCATGCATACAGCTCAGAAAGAATATAAAGTGCTACTGGGAATAATTAGCTTGCAATTACCACCATTTACATTTCCACTTGTTCAGCTTGTAAAACTTAAAATTATCTCTTGCTCAATTAGCAAGTGCTGATATTCCCTTCTCTCCTGCTTCCACTGGGTCACTGCGCGAGAGAGCCTTCTCTCCACTGAGAAATTAATTCTCAAACTAATAACTTCTCAGGTGGAGTTGGAGCTGTTCTTTCAGAAATCTGGCTAATGTACCATTTCCTTTCAACAAGTGACTAGGGTATACCAATTATCCTGTCTTTTTAGACAATGTTTTCACAAGCCCACCTACATTCATTTTCTTTATGTCTTTAGTATAGAGCACCTGTATATGCCTAAGAAGTGTAGCCAAACATGCATTTTCAATATCTTCAGTGAAACATACTGAAGAAAACAGACATTAAGTAAGGAACCACAGAGTAGCTAGGGAGAGAACATAAAATTGGTATTAAGAAGTGAAGCAAGAAGAGTGGAGCTGAGTCAGTTGTGGTGATTCTCAGGATCTGCTTTGGAACTAGCCTTGCTTAACTTCATTAGTAACCTTTTGATAAAAGGGGTACATACTGATTAAATTTTCTGATGACACAAAACATCCTCAACATGGAAGAGTATCAGGGTGATACTGAAATATAGACAGAAATAATTGAATTGCCTTCAAGATGGGACTCTGATTGCCTGGATGATGAGAATAAGACACAATTAAATCTGTACTACAAAAATATAGAGTACAATCACAGGAAATCATAAGAAAAGTTAGTGTAGTAAACTAACAACTTAATAAATGCAGATAGTTCAAAAGGCCCTTAGTGTTGTAACTGATCATTAGATGAACAAGTCAATAACATGACATACCTAAAAAATAGACTGCCTTTGACCTTCACATTCCCAACTAGCCCCTTGTTGTTGGTGAGGACTAGCCAAGTGTGAGGACTAGCCAAGCACCTCTCCTCTGTCACTTGTAGGAGGAAGTTATCAAAGCATTTTGGGAACCTTCTAAATTGCATATGACATGCTGCTTTATCCCTCCAACACACAACAGTCCCCTATGTGGACTAGGACCTGTGAACATGATGTTGCTGCTCTCTGTAGAGGGCCTCATCTTCATGTACATCCTGGTCAGGTCAGGAAGTCCCAAGCACACAAAATAATCAAAATAATTTGCCCTCAGAAAAGCATATATGTTATTTATATTATTATTTATATTATTTATATATATTTATATATATTTATTATTATATATATATATTTTTTTTTTTTGTAGGGGGGAGAGGAAATCAATTTTGTTAAAATTGTTATGAAAAGTTTTTTGAGGTGGTAATGCAACTAGAAGATCTGATGTTCTAATGACTGGGACACAGGAATGCTTGTGCTTCTTGAGTTAAGCTAAAAACTCAAATTCAGACCAGTGCAATAATGAACAAGCTGTCAGTAGGGCCAGAAGGCATTTTGCTTTCATAATTTTTCTTAGTCCTGCTCTCTTGTGCCACCTATCCATCCCTTGAAAAGCAATCAATAAACAAACAACCAAAACAAACAAACAAAAAAAAACATCAAAACATAATACTAAGGACTCACAAACTTCAAAATGAAGTATTGTGAAAACACAACACTTCTAAGCAAAAGCCTTACTAAAAAGTAACTACTTGTAACCAAATCTTATACATATTGATCATATACATTAACTTTTAAGATAATGTTGAAAAGAAGAAAACATTTTGCCTTCTGTACCAAATGCGAGGTTGTCTTCAAGCATGTCTGCCACAGCATAATTGGATATTAAAGAATAAGTTTTTGATAGAATAGTATCAGAAGACATATAGCCAAAAGTTTTAATTATATATGCAAGCATTGCATACACACACACACATATGGAAATATAATAATAATAATAATAATAATAATAATAATAATAATAATAATAATAACAACAACAATAATAATAATAATAATAATAATAATAATAATAATAATAATAATAATAATAATAATAAAACCCTTCAGAAAGGCTTTTGTCATACCCAATAGGAACATTTTAACAGTAACTCCATATGTCTGTTTGAGATACTCAAAGAAAGTTAGACTTTTGGGGAAATATATTTGCTGTGTATGAAGGCAAAGAAAGACTAGGACCTAAAGCTCAAAAACAGTGGTATGTTTTCTAAAATTATTGACCAAATCTGAGAATTGAATTGGCTTCATATAGAAATCTTGGTGGAAAAAAACCTTGAACATCAGAGTGTCAACAATGAAAAATATTACAGAGCAAATCTTGTAAAAAAATTGGCAAAGGACTCCAGTAAAACCTTCCAGAAGATCTCCTTTGTCATTGAAAGCAACTGTGAGGACAGTGGACCACAAACTCCTCAAATCTAACAATAAAATTAATATTTTTGCCTCAAAAAAAAATAATATATATATATATATGTTAGTAGGCACACTGGGATGGAGACCAAACAGAACACAAAAGTCGTTACAAGTCTGTATATACTGTATATATATACTAAAAAAAAAAAAAAAAAAAAAAAAAAAAAAAAAAAAAAAAAAAGAACTAATAACATTACTTTCCTATGACAGACTTGTGCAACAAGTTTCTCTACTTGCCAGAAAAACACAGCTAAAAATACAGACACGATGCTCAAACATGTCCTGCAATGGCTGTGGCATAGGCTTAGATCTATTATTATAACAACTCCCATCATATTTTTCTCTTCTAAGCAAAAACTCACTGCATCATTGTCGCATTAAGGGGTGTACCTGATTAACCGTTACAGGCCCGGTCGGATTCAGGGTACTGAACCAGTCAGACATTCACCAAAAACACATTAACCGTTTGGGGGTCCAGTCAGACATTCACCATCAACGCATTAACCTTCTGGGGGGTCCATTCAGACATTCACCAAAAACGCTTTAACTTTCTGGGGGTCTGGTTAGATTCAGAACACTGAACTATCATGGATAACCACCCTCACCCTAGTTGCACTTAATGAGAGCTATCACAATGCAATCAAGTATGGTTTATTACAGCAACAAATAATCAGGTTCTTCTGGATTGCCAGCGATAGTGACTGTCTGCAAAAGCAAGCTAGTATGCATGAAATACACAGGTTTTATAGGTGTTATAGGTGTTACAGATGTTATAGATGTTACAGGTGTTACAGGTGTTACAGGTGTTACAGGTATGCAGCCTAGAAATAAACGCGTTAAAAGGATCAAAGACTCTATAGAGATTTATAAGCAAGTATTCAGATCTCACCCAAAGGCGTCCCAATGGGGGGGAAGAGAGGCTCAGCCCGTCGACTGATCCCAGGAGTCAGGAGGTCCTAAGGATGTTGTATTTCCTCAGGATGGTAACTCCCCTGAGGGTGGTATCTTCCCTAACATCCCCTCTCTCTTGGGCCAATTTATATTATTTTCTATCTTTTAGGTGGAGCTTGAGTGGCTCTAGTCAAGCATATCTTAGTTATGATTGGTGTAAAGTTTTCCCGTCTCCGTTTAAAGTAATAGGCTCCGAGAAATTCAGAGCTCATGCTCGGTGAGGGGTGGTCGCACCCTGGAGGTGGGTAGCTTTTGGGATGGAGGTGTGTTTTGGTATTATAATGATATTATAATGAGCAAAAAGTACACTAGGGAACAGCATTTGTCAAAACATGACAGGTCTTTGGCTTAGGGTGGCAAAAAGTGCAGCTTTGTGCACAAGAACAATCGAGGCCCCACCTGATTACAGAGCCTAGACATGGTGTCTCCACTCCACTCTACGCTCCGTGCTGTTCCTTAGAGAGCTAGCACACCAAGTTTCCCCAGCGCGATAGCATCTAAGGTTGGGAGCCTAGGGAATGCTCAAATAATGCAGTTATGCCCTACCCTGAAAGCCTCTTCAATGCTATACCTTTTCCTTAAAAATGTGAATGTTAGTTTTATTTTTCTAGTTACTTCAGGCAATTACACCACAATCATTCAGTTCACACAGGAGGAAAGCTAGGTTATTGTAAAATACTTTATGACAAAAATAAAAAATAGACTTTCATTTTTGCAAAAACATGTGAACACACTTGCATATAGAATATAGAACATGGACTAAAAGAAAAGATCATGAAGATGTAATTAGCTTATTATAGGAACTATGAATACTAATGCAAACACATCAGTCTATGAAGGTGAAGTGAACACTGAGAAAAGCTAAATACAGTGAGCAGATGTATCAGAGCTATGGTTTAAGAAATGTGAATACAGACATAAGCATACACAAGCAAAATTTCAAACAGCTGCTTCAAAGTGACAGTTGATTCCTCTTTGATTTTTTATTTTTATTTTTTTTAAGAGAGAGGATCATTAATCATGTCAACGAGTTTTTAAGTGGTTAGAAAAAATAAACAACTTTATTTATTTATTGACAATAACATTGTGAAGCATACAACAGTCTTTAAAGTATCAGGTAGTTTGTTTGCTTACTTGTTTTTTTTCTTGGGGAGGAAGGGGTGAGAGTGGAAAGGAAGAAGGTTACCCTTGGGGGAAAAAACAAAAAAAAAAAAAAAAAGGAGAATTCAAAATAAAATAAATCATAACTACCAAAAAAATAGGAAGATTTCTTCTGTGTACATATGCATGTGCACATCTGTGTCTGTGTCTACCTACATGTGAATACAGCAAATATTGCAATGCAAAAATCAAGTTATATTTCAAAAGAAGTACTCACACCAATCCCAGCATTTCTGTACATGTATATGACAGACAGGTTATCGTGATTAGATTAACAGAGATGTAGATATATCTATATATATTAATATAATATACATCATATAGTATATATATATCATATATTCTATACATATTATATATATGTATAGAATATATAAAGAATATATATCATATATAGATATATGTGTATATATATATGATGACAGACACGGACACGTGCACGGACTAGATGAGATGACGAGGTGAGATTGAGATGAGATGAGATGAGATGAGATGGATAGGGATAGGGATAGGGATAGGGATAGGGATAGGGATAGGGATAGGGATAGGGATAGGGATAGGGATAGGGATAGGGATAGGGATAGGGATACGTTGGGTTGGTAGATATACAGATGAAGGTATAGACACAGATACAGGTACAGATGCAGATAAATAAATTCTAACCTTTCCTCAGAATTATGATAATTAAAATACTGTAAAAACAAACAAATAAACAAATAAACAAAAAACATAGAAAAACATAGGGAATCATGAGGTAAAACAGTGATTCTGAGTTTGCCTGGAGGAGGTTGATAATGACATGGTGAGGAAGCTGTGATGATCACAGCCCATAATTTTTCATCATGCAGTGCAGAAGTGGAAGTGTCCCTGCTGATACTTTTCTGTGATGGATTTACTTGAATAACAGTCTCTAGAGGCAAAATCTTAAAAAAAAAAAAAAAAAAAAAAAAAAAAAAAAAAAAAAAAAACCATATTACATATTAAGAGTCTTCACAATTCCAAAAGAGTATTTGGAGTAGTTAGTCAAATGCATTAAAAGATTCTTGTTCCACTATGAGATTCTCTCTGTTTTAGGGATGCTGTTGTAAATTTTAAAAATGCATTCTTCATTTGAATGTATAATACTTTCCCAGTCCTAGTTTTCTTCACCTTAGGTTAGAAAAATATTTTGCCTTGAGAAGATGCAGTTCTTCTCCTGCTAAATGGTTGCCTTCCTGCTCCACCAGCAAAAAAGTAATGTATATGCAGTGTAAAGAAACAAAGTAGTCCGTTACAGCCACACAAGGAACTCTCTTCCTTCAGGCAAGACATCTAACAATGTAGTAATGCATACTTGTCTTGTGAGCCAAAAGAAGAGAATAAACATTTCATCACATATTATCTGCTTCATTTAATCCACAGTGGCTTTAATAGATAATATTCTGAACACAGTGTGCTTGAATGAGCGTGGCATTTATTGTCCTAGAGCACTTACTTGGACAGCCTGGAAGCTATATGAAGGCAATTAACATTTATCATAAATCAAACAAGGCTTTTATAGCAACTAGAAAAGCACTTTAGGAAATGTCATTTTACAGACCACCACTAGGAGATGTGGAGATTTTTCTTTTCTCTTTTTCCTTTCCTTTCCTTTCCTTTCCTTTCCGTTCCTTTCCTTTCCTTTCCTTTCCTTTCCTTTCCTTTCCTTTCCTTTCCTTTCCTTTCCTTTCCTTTCCTTTCCTTTCCTTTCCTTTCCTTTCCTTTCCTTTCCTTTCCTTTCCTTTCCTTTCCTTTCCTTTCCTTTCCTTTCCTCCTCTCCTCTCCTCTCCTCTCCTCTCCTCTCCTCTCCTCTCCTCTCCTCTCCTCTCCTCTCCTCTCCTCTCCTCTCCTCTCCTCTCCTCTCCTCTCCTCTCCTCTCCTCTCCTCTCCTCTCCTCTCCTCTCCTCTCCTCTCCTCTCCTCTCCTCTCCTCTCCTCTCCTCTGCCCTATATATGTATATACATATGTAAGTGTATTACACACATGTTGAACATGTGTACACACGTGCATGCACACATCATCTGTAATTTATCATGTATCTGGTGGGCATCACCTTGAATGCAAATATACTGAAGGAAAAGCAAAGCAGAAATGGGATTTGAAAGTTCGACGTAAAAGTAGCCTTGTAAGTATACACTGCCATGATGTGAAAAATAATGTTGGCCAGTACTGCCAATTACAAATTTCTGCAGCAGGACATACTCTGTACTATGCCTTTGATACAATTGGGCCAACACTGGATCCGTCAGTTCTGTAGCAGATCCATGGTAAAGTCTCAGATCATGCCAGACACACCACTATAATTTACACAAATGGAAGAAATGTGTAGGTTCACAGCATTTCAGAAACACAGGTGGATGCCAAAGGTTCACAAGCTGGCACTTAAGGATTTAGCTCTGGAGGCTCATTTGCTTTCTTATCACAGCACTGACAATTTCTTCTGTGTTTCTTGACCCTTCATGTGAAGCTCTGACTCTGCTATCATAATCTAGACTTTAAGAAAAGTGATTTTTTTCTCCAGTGTAAAATTTTCTTTGGATCATTTCTGTCTATACTCAGCTACCATTGTCAACATAATGACTAACACACAGCATAATTTATTTCTCTTTCAGAATATGTCACTCAGGTACCTTTTGCACTCCTGTAGCTATAGTGAACAAAGCAACCTTATCTCAATGTCAGCATATTTAGAAGGAGAAAATCTACTTGCTTCAGATGTAACTGTGATATCTGTATTAGAATTACACTGAACTGTAACAAAGACATGAACTGTTTACAGGGGAAAAAAAAAAAAAAAAAAAAAGAAAAGAAAAAAAGGCTATTGAACACATTTCTGTTAACGTCAGCAACAGTCTGATTTCAGAATTAGAAAGGGAAAGGTGAAGGAATCTCAAGAAACCACCCACTTGGCAAATTGTAATTAATATGCAATTGTAATTAATATGCAATTTAAAACACTTCATATATATATAAACCAAAAAGCTAACTAACTTACTTTATTGCAGCAGAAAGAAAAGAAAAACAAACAAACAAACAAACAAAAAAGAACATTCAGCTAATAATAATCTAACTAATTGCTGTCATTGATCTGTAAAGTAAAAACCTGCTGAAGAACTAAACACTACACATTTGAATCAGAGGAGGCTCTATGGAGAATCAGTGATGTCTTAACATGGATCCTATGTGTTTTGCTGATTATATTTTCTATGTATGTAATTTATTACTTACATGTACATTTCAAATAATGTTGTATTTGTTTATTATTATAGCAACATAAATTTAAACTTTATATCAAGTATTTTAAGTTTCACTTTCCACAGGGCTATAAGGTTTCCTACATTTAAACTTTCCTGATAATTAATCAGGAAATGAAAGGGATCACCCTGAAAATGAGTTATATTATTACCACATATTACAACTTCCTTCAGTAGAGTATCAGCTGGACTTTGTATGACATGAACAACTATTAGGCTCATAATAGTTCTTTGGTTTCTTTATCTCCATACTTTCTAAGTATTAACTACACAGAGTGTTCAGATAGCTAATACGCACTCTGCTAAACCAGGCCAGTATAAATGAATATTTCTCTTTTTTGCATGGTAGCATCCACGGACAGAGTATTAGTGCTAAGAATTTGTCATTAGAATGAAAAGACGGTTTTAGTGTAACACAAGAAATAAGACCTTGACAAAGTTCATAATAGTGCACCTGAAATACCTTTCCGTCATCTTTCTGGTTTTTAAGTTCTTACAGGTTTATAGTTGAAGATGTCTTAATTTGATTAACCTTTTTTGTACAAGACTTTATGCCTTTTCACAGAATCAGAGAATCACAGAACTGTAGGGGTTGGAAGGATCCTCAAGAGATCATCGGGTCCAACGCCCCTGCCCAAGCAGGTTCCCTAGAGCACGTTGCCCAGGTAGGCATCCAGACAGGCCTTGAATATCTCAAGAGAAGGAGACTAAGACATTATTGTATTTATTCATGTTGTTTCTACTTCAAGGTTAAACAAGTCCAATGTACCTGTATGGACCTGAACTGCTTAAAGGATTCATATTAAAATAGCATCTCTGTATGTCTTTTTCTGTATTCAGAAAGCAACCAACCAAATGATGAAAACTAGGAAAGTCAAGAGTCTTCCAAGAGAAATCCAGCTTATCCAAGGAAATCAACAACTCACAAGTGTCTTTTAAAGCCTAGCATAATATATATATATATATATATATACACACACACACATATATATAAGTAGATAGGTAAATCTGCAGTAATGGCTAAAAATGGCACTTATTCATAAAAAAATACAATATTGCAACATCACAAAACTGCAAATATGACAAAATCCTAAAAGGATGACTTTAATTTTCAGATAGAATCCCATACTCTGAGTCTCAGAAATACTCCTCTACTTGAGACTATGTAAAATATGTTATAACTCTCAGGAGAGAGACAAGGTATTTCCTTAATGTCTTAAAAGAAGCATTATATCAGACATTTTGACTTGACAATAAAATCGTAACCTGTGATGATCTAAATGTCTGCTGAATTCAGATGAGAAAATTTATTGCTTTTTCTAAGAAGCTAGAACAGCAACAGATTAGTGGCACTGTCAGAATTACTAACAACGGTGGGAACATACTTTATTGAGCTGCCACTCCCTCTTCTGGAAAAAAGGTACTGCTAAACAGTGTAGTTGTCCATCCAGAAACACATAATGATTATCCCAAACTCTAACCAATTTCCATTGTACATCATCTTCAGGTTATTGTTGGCACTGGGTTTTCTCTAGCAATGATCATATCCCACTCAAACCAAAACTGCAGAGCTACCTTAGTTTTTCTGATCTTAAAAGTCTTTCAGTCTTCCAGCATACAAATCTTTATTTATTTCTTTTTTTTTTCTTTTTTAATTTTGAGTAAAATATTTAGAGAATAAAGGGAAAGGTCTTCATAAACACTGTCATTATCTGTTCAACTATGAGGAAGACATTTATTGTGCATAGCCTTCCCCCCAAAAAACAAACAAACAAACGAACAAACAAACAAACAAAAACACCAGTGTATCAGTGTTTCCTAGCATCCTTAACATTACTCTCACAGCATTTCAGCACATTAAGAAATTTCAGGGTGTGTAAAGAGTCAGTTTGACCTATCTGTTGCATGCTGCCTGCCTTATGTGGGGCTTTTGCACCTTTCAGGCACAATGAAGCATATTTCCACTGTCTTAGGGTTTATTTCCACATAGTGATTAATGTGAAAATCAGGTATCAGATCTAACATTCTGGAAGAGCTCAGTCCTACAAACAATGGGCAGTTCTGGATATGACTATGCAAGAAGTTCCTCAAAGACAGTGCAGACTGTAATTGTAAATAAATAAAGGAATATTTTAGAGAAAAAGAATTCTGTTTATTATAGACACTTGTTTTAAAGAATAGGAAACTGATTTTAGAGAGATGCTTACAGAAACACTTCCATAACACAGGCAGTTTTAGAGTTTTACACTTAATAGGAACTAAATTATCAATCTTAATCATACAGATTCAGTGAAAATATACTATACTAATGAACATTTCCTCCCAAACAAGCTTTTCTCAGTTTATTATAAATGCCATGTCAAAATGACCTAAAGAAATTCTGTATCACCACCTCTATGCTAAGCACAAGCGCTAAAGAGCAGATTGCATTTCACAGAACTGTCAGTCTATCTGCACTCACATTAAAGAAATAGAGATCTGTACTTCTAGTTATCTAAGAATTCAAGTTTTGCCATGTATTTTAAATTTCAGATTTTTTTTCTTGTTCTTTATGTGTATGGTCATCATACTTCTTCATGAGCCAGATGGGCAGACAATAGTGAACTGCTAGCTGAAATCTGAGAACTTGGAATAGCATATTAACAGAGCCCTCAGCTCTGGCTGCTGTTTTTTTTTGTTGTTGTTGTTGTTTATATATATATATATATATATATATATATATATATATATACATAAAATATATAATAATAATATATAATAATAATAATATATATATTATTTTTTATTAAATGGAATCTTTTTCTTAACTTTACGATAGTAAGGACAGGCTATATTGATTTAGAGACTTTAAATTCTGCCAGATGAATATTTTATGGGCTAGCAGGAGCTGCACATATTTATTTATACTGATGGACATTTGCCAAGAGGCGACACCCAGCAAATAGTGTAAGTCTTGCCATTTTCTGGTGTGTTACCTCTTTCCTTTCATGGTCCATTACTCCCCTCAGTTCCACAATACCAGTAGCAAGGGAAGTATGAAGCCAGTCAAATGTCTACACTGATCTCTCTTGCATTAAGATGAAACTATAAACACTCTTGGTGTCATTCACTAATTGCACTGAAAATGAAACCAGCTCTTCGTACTAGATAATTACAGTTCCTCTAGACCTAGGTTTAGCCTCACGGAATTCATTTAGAAATTTACAGGGAAAAACAGTAAAAGGAGAAACAGATCCTTTCTCTGAATGGAAAATATCTTTTTAAAGGTAAAATGTTCTTTTGGGGGACTTATTTGCCTCTCTCCCATCTCCTTCCATCTCCCCACTTCTTCCCTCCCCCACCCACCCCCGAAAAAAAAAAAAAAGTTATCACTTCTGGCATTCATGCTTGAACATTTAAAATCTGAAATTACTGCTTTAATCAAAACATTGAGTTGATGTTCCTAACCACTAAAGAGTGGTTAGTGCATGGAGTTAACCAACTTGAGGTAGATTCACAATCAATGTATGTGGTCCTCTGATTAATCTGGTGTTCCATGCTCTCATTCAAAGCATCCTGAAATCACTAGCATTGTTATGTTAACTCAAGTAGAGTCTGGAACAAGCATTGAATAAGCACTGATTTATTTCTACAGCAAAACCAACTGTCAAATGTGGAATTGTGGAATTGTGGAATATCAAGACTCCAGACATCCCAAATATTTGCTGCCTTCTAATTAAGTGGTCAATCCAACATCCATTACATTTGGAATCTTTCCATCTATTTCAATAGGTGCTCGGACTCAAACATTGAGTGCTGGGATTATTGTTACTATTACTATTAATAATAATATTATCGCTATTATTATTATTATTACTATTATTAATTTATTTTTGAAGAAGAAACAAAAAAAAAAAAAAAGGATGCAAAATTAACTAATGTCTCCTGCTTTTGCAAATTAATTCCTATTACTTTTCCATACAGATATAAGGCTGTCAATGCCAGACAGAAAATGGATGTCTTTAACATCTGCAGCAGAACAGAAGACCTCACTTTTGCCATTAAATTTTGAATTTGGCCACGTGGCAAAAAAATTTTGCAACATAAAATATTCTAGCTAGAATTTTATAGACACAAACTGATGGTATCCGTCATACTTCTTAATAATAGAGGAGGCTGACAGAGTAATAATGGGTAAAAAAACTACTTCCTATACTGCTATATCAAAGAACATTTTGAAAAACATTGTTGTGTAGTTGTAATATGAGCAAAATCCAGGAAATCTGAGCCTTACTTCTCCAAATGTATTCTAAACATTTGCATCAGAGATAAGGACACAGTTGTGTAAACTCCCCCTTTATTTTTTTTCTCAACCTGAAAAATTAGTTTGTTAAGTGAAAAAATAGAATAGCATGACAGAAATAGAATCTTTAAAGTGTTTCTAAAAATTAATTACTATTGTTACATTTAAGTGCATAGAAATTTGAATCTAGTGCCCCAGTATCACAAATCTGGATTAAGTTTATTGGTATGTCAAAAATCTTTGTTGTTTTTTTTCTATCTCTCAGAATCACCTACAACTGGAACACCCCAGTTCATTCTTTTCAAAATTTTCTTTATTTTTGGGTATGTTGACATTTGGACTTGATAATCTTAGTGGTCTTTCCAATCTAAATGATTCTATGATTCTTGAAAACATATACCCACAAATAACTTCTTCTTGGCTTTTTGAAGAAAATGGGAGACATAAAGTACTGATCACAATAACAATAACAGAAGTGCATTTGTGCATTGATATTTTAAATAAAAGTATCTCTGAGTGTTTCAATTTTTTCTACATAATATGTGTGAGAACACTCTCATGTGCTATATGTAATTTAATTTTAGAGCCAACAAGCTCTAAAAGAGTTTAAGCTGAACACTATGTTCTTCTCAACTGGCAAGGTCATATTGCTTTATTCAGAGAGACGTGCTTCAGCAGGAGAAAATGAATATGGGCAAATCAGTCTCAATCTAGTAAATACTACAGAGAAAAATAATTCTACACCTAAATTTAAAACTACAAAAACTTGTCCACCCTTGATACAATAGTCTGAATAACACCCCAATGGGAAATTCTTTTATTTTATTCTTTCAAAATAAGTAAATAATGCTAAACGCCATGAAATGAATGGTAATGAAGGGAATTTACATTCCTGTCCAAATGTATTAATGCTGAATACGGGGAAATACATTTCCCCGTGACAGACAAGGGACCAAAGTTGTATTGGGTTTACGTGGCAAGGTTTTGGTAGCAGAGAGGCTGCAGGAGTGGCCTCTGTGAGAGGAATCCAGAAACTGCCCCATGTCGGATATGCCCAGTTTCAGTTAGCTCCAAAACTAACTGAAACTGACCAGAGCTTAAACAATGGCCAGAGCCACTGGACAGAACTTAAACAATAAGCAATGTTGCTTGTGCCTCTGGGAGAGCAGATTTAAGAAAAGGAGAAAGAAAAACTGGTGTACAACAGCAGCTGGGGGTAGAAAGGTGAGAAGCAGCCCTGCAGCCCCCACGGGCAGTGCAGCAGGAGGGCAGGAGGTGCTCCAGGCACACAGCAGCAGTTCCCCGGCAGCCTGTGCAGGGAGAGGCCCCTGGTGGAGCAGGCTGTCCCCCTGCAGCCCATGGGTCCCACATGGAGCAGATCTCCACGCTGCAGCCCGTGGAGGAGCCCCTGGTGGAACAAATGGATGTGGCCTGGAGGAGGCTGTGGCCCATGGAGAGCCCCCACAGGAGCAGGCCCCGGGCCGGAGCTGCAGCCCATGGAGAGGAGCCCATGCAGGAGCAGCAGGTCTGGGGGGAGCTGCCGCCCACATGTGGGGGACCCATGCTGGAGCAGTTTGCTCCTGGGGGATGGATGGACCCAGTGGTACAGAGCCACATGGGAGCAGTTCTTGAAGAGCTGCTGCCTGTGGGCAGCCCCCACAGGATGAGTTTGAGAATGAGGGCATCCCATGTGAGGGACCCCACATAGAAAAGAGAATGACTGAGAAGGAGTGGAGGAGACAAAGGGCTGACCACAGCCCCCATTCCCCATTCTCCTGCACTGCTTGGTGTGAGGAGGGAGAAAAGGATGGATTGGGGGGAAGGCATTTCAATTCTCTGTTAGTTTCACATTGTTCTATTCTGCTAGTGATAGGCAAGATATTCTATTATTCTGCCTATGCCGAGTCTGTTTTTCACATGACAATAATTGTTGAGTAATTTCCTTGTCCTTACCTCTAACCTTGAGGCCTTTCCATCATATTTTCTCCCCCTTTCCCTTTGAGGAAGGGGGAATGAGAGAGCGGTTGTGGCTCAGCTGCCCAGATGGCTAAAACCACCACATAAGTACACTAGACAATGTAGTTCTGACTTGCAGAAAATGTCACTTCATATTAAAATCATTTCCGAGTCATTTCCAAAAACTCCTCCCATCTGCGGTTGGGCAGTGTATTCTGGGGGTGGTTGTCAGGGGTTGTGGGGATGAATATTGATGACTCTTTCTTGTCACTGCTAGTTGACCTCTTGTCTGCGCAGACTCAGCTGCTCCTTGGCTCTTGTCCATCCACAGGACCAGTTTCTACCAGTTTCTTACGATAGGCTCACACTCTTATTAGGAGACTGACCTTGGTAAGGGGCCCAAGGCTTCTTGCTTTAGTTAATTTGCACAATGCACCATAGTTAAGACACTAAGTAGCATCCTAGTTTAATGCCATCAGCGCTCTATCTCTGCTTGATAAGATTCTCCTAACTCCCTCTCTCAGTTCATGTTAAATTTTGTACTGAACTTCCATAAAGTAATAGTAAATGTGAAGCACATGCTTAAAACTCTCCTGTTAGTAATTTTAACAGTTGATCATGTAAGTTAATGCAATACAACATTTACTTGGTGTCTGTTAGTATTCTAATTAAACATGATACCTTTTGAAAAAAAGACAAACATTAAGGGTCAGACACTTCAATTTAAAAATATTTCATTATACTAAACAGTTCTAGCTAAGAACTAGGAATCCTTTACATATTCCATGTGTATTAATCTTAATAGCTGTATCAGTTTCTGAGCTCTTGATAAAATAGATTTCAGTAAGAAAAATTTTTTAAAGATGGCCCATTAATGCCAAAATCTATATTTGGTGTTCCTCTTTTCTTTAGGTTGGTTACCAGCTAATGAAGCAGAGGATAGATAAGTGGACATTGAAGTATATTGGAAACTGGCTGAACTGTCATGCTTAAAGGCTTGTGATCAGAAACACAAAGACCAACTGGAGGCAAATCCTTTGTGGTGTACCCCAGAAATGGATTGTGGGGTCAATACTGCCTAACCTTTTCATTAATGATGTGGAAGATGGGGCAGAGTGCATCCTCTGTAAGTTCACTGATGATACAAAACTGGGTGTGTTGTCAGATAGGTCAGAAGGGGGTACTGTCATTGAGAGGGTTCAGGAATTGAATCTATACAGGCTCAGGAATTGGGATGACAGAAACCATTACAGTTCAGCAAAAGAAACACAAACCTGGGGAGGAGCAACCCAAACCTCAGGCCTTGGAGCCCAGATCAGGCTGCAGCCAACCAACTGGAAAGCAGCTTTGCCAAGAAGGACCTGAGAGTCCTGGTGGACAAGTGACCGTGAGCCAGCAACTTTCTCTTGCAGCAAAAAAGGCAGCATCCTACTGAGCTGCATTAGGAATGATGTTGCCTGCAGGTCAGTGGAGGTTATCCTTGCCCTCTATTCAGCACTGGTAAGGCCACATCTGGAGCACTGGCTCCCATTCTGGGTTCCCCAGTACAGAAGAGACATACTCCAGAGTCCAGTGAAGGGGCCATGAAAATGGTGAAGCAATTGGAATCTCTCTCTTATGAGAAAAGGCATAGACAACCTAGAGAAGAAAAGGCTTCTTCTATTTTGGGGAATAAAAAATACTTTTATCAGTGATGTCCAGTGACAGAACAGGTTGCAGTAAGCACAAGATTAGTACAAGAAATTCCACTTAAACATGAAAAGAAACTTTCATACTGTGAGGTTGGCTGAACACAAGAATTTGTTGCCCACAAAGTCTTTGGAGTCTCCATCCTTGGAGATATTCAGAATCCAACTGGACACAATACTGGACAACCTGCTTATTTATGATGACCCTATTTAAGCATAAGGTCAGACTTTATGATAAGCAGAGCTCCCTTCTAACCTCAGCCACATTGTGACTGCGATTCTGTTTTAATGCTCTAAACACTCACAGATAGAATTTGGGTTTCAGGCCTGACATATCTGGTGAAGGTCAAACAGAGTATTATCATCTAGACATGTTTTTATTAATTGGAATCTATGATCAGTAAAAAATTTATGAATTACGATGTTTTTTAGCCTTCCTATGCTTGTTCTATGCTGTAAATGCACCCCTAAAAATTGACTCTACAAATGTTTACTTAAGAAAACATCCTTTTCAACAAAAGCATCTCTACAGATGAGCTGAATTCACACAGGGTCTCCTGACTAGGGCTTGAGTCAGGTGACCACCGTAGTTCAGCAACCATCTTGAAACAGGAAAGGTTTTCTGAAGCAGGCAGAATTCAGTGTCACATTTCTGCTTTTCTTGTTCTTCTGATAGAAGTTGTCTGTGTGAACAGAAGTAGCACTCTGACTCTGACTGTGAGTCAAGCCAATATATTCTGTAGAAAGGAAAAGTGGACAACAGTGTACTGAAGTTTTGCCTGGAACATATTAAGGCCCTGACTGCTTAAGAAATCATGGTGGGATAACTACTGGTACTAACTATATTTGCAGTTCAAGGGAAAAAAAAAATAATAATGCAGATGTTGTATATTAAGTATTAATTTGGTATAAAAAGGAACAGTTCCAATTCTCCTTTGGAGTTAATCTGTTTATGTCAAACTAAGATTTGAATTTGCCTAAATTTTTCATTATCTGCAGATGTTTTAATTTCATTTAATTCTTAGCAGCATCATTTTTCTTAAAAAAAAAAAAAAAAAAAAAAAAAAAGTAAAAATAATTTAGAAACTCAGCAAGAGTTAAATAGCTATAATAGCTATTTGGTCTAGGGTCTTATGGAAGGATATCTAGCTTTCACTAGTAGAATCAGTTCTCCAAGACAGATCTGCAAGTAAAATAAACCTTCAATTTCTGTAATTCCTGATGGTGAGTAGAACACATAATATTTTATGCTAAGTGCTACTCTTACCTCTATTCCTGAGTTTGACAGCTTTGCTAATATTTCTATTTTGGCATCTGGCCTTTTTATATATTTCTTCAGAACCTAATTAGTGCTGCTATAATAAAAACTTGTACAGGATTCTATTATGTGGTAAAACAGAACATGAATAAACTTTTGATGGTAAAGGTATTGTCCATTTTTCAAATATTCATTTTTTTCTTGCAGTTTGAAAACATCCATCTGCCTTCCTAAACACCAACAAAACTACTCAGAGTGGCTAATCTGCTGTTCTTTGTAGTGATAAAGAATTGTGAGCATTTGACTGTCCCAGCTTTTATTTGTATTAGGGTGAGCTTTAGAGCTTTATAAAGCAGAGCTATGCAAACAGTTTCAAAGATTTCTTTGGCAGTGAGGAAGTAAAAGAGGTAGAAAGCATTGAGTCTCATATCTCCAGGAACAAAAAGAAAGCCAAAAGATATGTTGATGAAGTTTCTACTGTGCCTTAACCCTAGGAGTCATGTATTTATGGGAAGGAAAATGAGTTCCAGTCTACTAAAAAAGTAATTTTGCAGCTATATAAAAGCTTGTGTAGATGATAGCAAAGCAGATGTAAATAAATGTGCCCCATGCCCTACACTAGTCTAATTCATTATGCATATGCAGGATGTAAAGTTTGGAAAGTGAGAAAAACAAGTAGGAGAGAAAGAGTTACTATTCAGAAGATTTCTAGAAGTGGAAAAAAAAAAAAAAAAAAAAAAAAAAAAGGAACTTACCAATTCTAAAAAATAAAAATAAAAATAAAAAAATAGAATAAAAAATCCCAGATCAGATTTGTAATGTTTTTGAAATTAGTTTTCTTCAGAAGGAAATCATTATCTATGTCCAAGTAGCTTTCCCCACATGGGAGGAATTTAGCTTCTGCAAGTGGTGTTTGTAATACAGTTCATAATTGAACATAACAGTCAAAAATATCAGAAACAGTAAATCTGAAAGATAGGAATGTGAAATATTATAAAAGAAAAGAGACAAGACCCTTTTTGATATTGGGGAAATTTTCTACATTTAAGGAAGTTCCGCAAGAAGTTAATCATGTATTTTCTTTCTCTAGTGTCTGAAGACTGAAACACTGGCTTTTTGCTTCCAGACCAAAACCCCAAGTCCAAAGATGACAGTTCAGGTATAGTCAGTATGAACAGAATAATGTCTATGTTCTGTTTATGTGTTGATCTTTTTATGTCTGTTTCTTCTTTTCCTTGAGAAGTTAGTTTTCAGAGCACAAGCCTCTGATTCACTGCTATAATGAAGACAGAAAGACTGCTCAAGTCCAGCCTCACAAAAAGAAAAAAAAAAAAAAAAGGAAGCAAATGAAACTGAGATGATCTATCTGACTTCAGTAGCTGTTATAAATGAAGTCTCAACTCAATCTGAATTTAGTAATATTTATAAAAGGAATATTTATAAAAGGTATAAAAGGCAAGTAAACAGTGCTGGGTGTGCGAGGAGTCTACACTCCACCAACATGCACACATGAACATCAAACATTCTAAGTATACAGAACATTGCTTTTACATACTAAACCCGAGTATGCCTATACATATGTATAATCAGAAAAAGTAACAAACAATAAGGTTCCCAGGACAGTCTTTGTTTCTAAGGACGTATGATTCCCCATAATGCTCAACTGCTTACCAGCGAGGGGCAGTTGTGTGCGCGGGTCCGCTTCTCTCAACTTGAGCTTCTTTCCAGCTCTGGTGCGCCCATTTCCAGCGACATTCTGTACGACTGTCTTTGAGCGGTTTGCTGAGTTTTGCCGAACTTATCTTCATGAGGCAATCAATGTGCCTGTTCCCATCCTGGTCTCCATTCTGCTAGCCTGTTCCTTTTCATTCCTTCTTTCTGCTTCTTTATTGATGACATAACTTCATCGTGTTGCCTTTTTTTATCTTGAGGGCAGGCTTCCCTCTTATACCCTTCACTCCACAGCAGTTCTTTTCAAAACAACTTTTCATTGGTCAAACAGCTTTGCATATAACAACAACAGCAAACACCCAGAAACTTCCATGCCTTAATGGCTGGAGAACAAGCAACCCAAGACTGCTTGGAGTCTCCTGAATCACCCTTCTTTGTTCCCTCTAAACTCTTTTACATTCCTGATGGCCTCATCGTTAAGAATCTCATGTTATCATCAACCGTGGGGCTTTCTGACCCCCATGGCCACACTTCCAAATCTTCCCCCTCTATATCAACCATTTTCTCGACACGAATTACCACTCCATATATAACAACCATACCAGAACGCATGCTGTGGTTTAACCCAGGTGTCAGCAAAGCACCATATCACATTGTATGGAATATCCTTTCGGCCAGTTTGGGTTAGCAGTCCTGCTTCTGTCCCCTCCCAGCTCCTCATGCACCCCCAGACACAGGGCAGTGTGAGAAGCTGAAAAGTCCTTGACTCAGTGTATGCACTACTCTTTGACAATTAAAACATCAGTGTGTTATCAACATTATGGTTGATGGTTGGACCAGATGATCTTGAATGTCTTTTTCTATGATTCTATGATAAGTAGGCCCAGTGGAGATCAACTCTCATCTAGGTAATCATTACTGGTACCACTGTGGAGCTCAAATACCCCAGTAAAATGTCACAACAATGAATTCTGTAGTCTTTAGAAGTTTGGAAATACTCCAAGCTTCCCTTTTGTTGTTGTTATTGTCATTTTATTTTGTTTCGTTTTGTTTATAATTTTCTTTCACATGGTCCTTCTTTGTTATATTATTTATCTATTCTAATGTTGTTATTGATATAAGATTTCTGAAACCATTTTCATTCCCTTTTTAGAATTAGACTTTTTTCATGTCATGTCATGTCATAAAATTTCTGTTTGCATTTTTATCATAATTTCTCTTAACTTACATTTGTTTAGCATAAGCCTTAGTCTTGCAAGCATATATTGCACACAAATGTGGCATGTTCATTGCTTTGGAGTTTTGAAACAAGACATGTACCAGTAAGAGGTTTAAAGAAAGCCAGTATATTGCGATTAGAAGTCTAAGCACTACTTGCCAAACTGAGAAACTAAGGAAGATACAAAGGGAAATAGGTGTTCCACATTTTACCAAAATCGATTACTACATTTTCTTTCTGTTCAATATGCCTGTACACAAAGGCAAGATAAATGCTGTAACTGCTGTCTTTGCTGAAAAATAAGGAATCCTATCTAAACTGATTGTGACAAAGAAAAAAAAAAATACAGATAATAAGCAGGGAGAATTATAACTTATGCACAAGATATCATCCTTCCTTATTTGTTCTGATGCACTTTAATTTTCTGCAACTCACATAAGAATCACGGGAATACTTCTACATTTTCTATGTCTGTAATACTGGGAAAGGATTGGGTTCACAAGGGGGAGTTTAGTAATTTACATGACTGCTTTCTGAAATTAGAATAATGGCCTCTGTTCAGGACACTGCGGTGACAATGAGATCATAGCAAACATCACTTATGATCTTACGTACATAGGAACTTAACAGTAGATAATGTATTATTCCTTTTATTTTTTTTTTTTTTCTTTTCCATCCATAAAACTCTCTAGCACTTATATTTTTGGCAAGATTATATTCAATCCCTGCAGATCCAGGGAGAAGACAATATTTTATTACATCCAGTCCACTATCCTGTAGCAATTGTTTCATCATATTCCCTGATGAAATGTTTGAAGACCAAATTTTCAACTTCTGTGCCTTTGTTTATGTTCTTACACAGACACACAGACCATTTTTTTTTTCTTTTTTTTTTTTTTTCTTTTTTCTTTCTTCTCATAACAATTGCAATAAACTCATCTTTGTTTTCTCCACTGCTAGCAGTTATTCAGCAGTTGGATCCTCTGGGACATGGTTCTGAGGGTACCTAGTTCAGATTCCTGTTTCAAAGCAAAATGCTTTTTTGAGGTTTAGACAATGCAAATGAATGCAGCAAAACCACTTCTGCCATTTACTCCAGGTTCTAGGAGAGCAATGCTATGTTTTTGCAGGTGGAAGGCCAAAACATAGCATTGTTTTGTGGACATCTCAGAATGATTACATGTTTTTCTTATTGGAAGAGGAGGTTGGAGTAAGTCCCAGGATACCAAGCACCAGGGGATCTGGACAACCAATTCACAACATAATCTACAAAATCTGAAGTGAAAGATGAATTCATCCATTTTTCCCCTTTCTTACTCTATAAAGCTGGGCTACACTTACAACTTCCCATATGTATAGCTTTTATCATTAAACATAGAAAGAAACAAAATTGTCATTATTTTAATGCAAATTATTTGTCTGTCAGCAATAAAGGAAAAAAATAAAAATAAAGTGTCTAGATCTGTTTTGTTTTGTTCTTAAGCTTCGACAAAACCGTATTTGTTTTAATCATCCTGGCTCTGAAACAATAAGTAAATAAATAAATAAATCCCAAATCATGATGTGTTGCAATCTGATTATCCTCATATGGAACCAGGTACAAAAAGGCTATGAGAAGCCACAGGTGGAAACTGTCAAAACAGAAGAGCAAAACATACAAGACAAGAGAAAAGGAAGAAAATTACAGCAAACTGAGAGCAGCCTAAACACAGAACTTTGACTGCAGATGACTATTCAATAGAATGGGGCCTGGTAAGAGCTTAGAATTATACTTAGTCTTGCAAGTGTGATACTCAAAACCATGGAAAGAAGAAACAAAATTGACAGAAATACAAAAAAAGTTGTTCAATATGTACAGGGCCAAGAAATACTGCAGCAAGCAAGAATTAAACCTTGAATTTCCTAAAAGGATTAAATAAGGAAGCATTAAAATTTTTGCCTATTATTCTAAATATTCTACCAACCACTTCATAATGTAATCTACAAAACTTGAAGTGAAAAATGAATTTATCCACTTTGTACTACATTACCAATTCTATTATAAATCTGAGGGTCTTACATAGCACTTTAGCTTCTTACGTGGATTTCTAGTATGCTGTTCAACAGCAATAACCTGAGAGGAAAAAAAGGATGACTGATACATAGATGAGTAATCCAGAAAGCAGTATGGCAGGCACCACCTCTACCTCTGTGGACAATTTCAAGACATTTATGAGTGTAGAATTCTCAATTTGAAAGAAGGGAGAAATAATTATGTAGACCATGTTGACCTTTTGAAAATTGGCTGCATTTCAAAAGTCAGCATTGAAAATGTCAATTTTCAAAAGTAGATATGAATATTTCTTAATCACCCTGGCCAACAGTGAGGAGCAGCCAAAGAATTTTCCCTGGGATGTCCCTGGAAAGCATTTCAAATTGCCTTCTACATTCCTGTAAAAATATTTTTCTGTGCAATTTCACAAATGAGTCAACAACTGCTGAATGACTGATAGGGTGTAGAATTAAACAAATTATTCACTTTTTCTGCTTTTTTGCAAATCTGTATGTGAACATCCTATCACTTATTTTCATAAATTTAAGTCTCATTGGGGCTCTTCTGTATTGTGTTCATAGTTTTAATTATAACTGTTATAATCAAACATTAGGATTGTCATTCCCCTACTTGGTCTGAGATCTTAGAGAAAAGGTTTTATTTATTTATTTATTTATTTGTTAGTTTGTTTATTGAGGGCAAGGCAGGAGAAGAACAAATGGTAATACTGTATGAAACTTTAGAGTTTATTTTAAAAAAATGTACAAAATAAAGTTATATAATAAAACATACACTCTCATTGATTAGATTAATATAAATTTTTGAAATTTATAATACAATAAAAAAAAGATATTCCAAAAGTTATTGATATGATTTTAGTTCTTAAAGTAGAGAGTTAGTCTTGAGCTTATGAACACAGTTTTTTGCCTGCTGTGTAGCATGTTGAATGTCACTTTTTATTACATCTTAGTGTCCACCTACTGAATTCAAAATTACAGTCGTCTTCAGATGCAGGTGTGCCTACATTTGCTGCTTCTGGTGGGTTGACACTGGCAAACAGCTAAGCTCCTAACCAGTTACTCACTCACTCACTCCCCTGTAATTGGATGGGGGACAGAATTATAAGAGCAAAAGCTTGTGGGTCAAGATAAAGATGATTTAATAAGTGAAAGAAAATTGTGCATGCAAGCAGAACAAAATAAGAAATTCATTCACTGCTTCTCATCAGAAGACAGATTTCCAGCCACTTCTTAGAAAACTCGTAATTACTCACTCACCATTCATAATGATCACTTGGGAAGGCAATTCCATAACCTGAAATTTCAGTCCTTCCTCTTCCTTTTTTAAAGCTTTCATTTCTGATCGTGACACCATATGGTATGGGACATCCCTTTGACTAAGTTGGGTCAGCTGTCCTGGCTGTGTCACCCTCCACCATCTTGTGGGCACCTAACCTAACCCCATCTCTATGAGGGCAGAGTGGAAAAGAACAAACCCTTGAGATTGTGCCAGCACTATTCAGCAATAGTCAAAAAGTTGGTGTGTTACCAGCACTGTTTTAGTCAAAGACCCAAAACACAGCATCATGCAGGCTGCTATGAAGAAAACTAACTAAGAAAACTAACTCCAATCCAGACAGTACATTGCTGACGAAAAAATAAAAAGCTTAGAATGAAAACTTCACATGATTTTATTGTACTGTAATATACCTGAGACCCCACAACCATATCAAGGTTCCCCTGACATTTAAAGACTGAAGTAAGAGTTAATTTTGCTAGTTCTGCTATAAGCCTTATTGTCATGAGTTGCTCTTAGCAACCATATGCCTTATAGGTCCTCATCTCTACAATGCAGTATAAAGGAAAATCAGTACAACAAAGTCATGGCTGCATAAAAATGAAAGATAGCCACTAAATTTAAGTTGTAGACTTGCAATGAGTTTCTTTCTACTATACTGCTATTCTGCCATTCCTTACATCATTAAAATAAATACAACACCTGGCACCAAAAAGACTTCAGTCCTAAATATATTAATTTTTTTGCTAAAAATGGCAGCAAAGATTATTAATTTAAAATTGGTAATGTAGTTTTCATCTTGTTTCATCTCCTTCCTTCATCCCCAGGTAGAATACATCTCTTGCCTTGTGAAATTTTCTCTCTCCCTGGTGAGAAACAACAGCCTCACTCCTTTCAGTAGGTACTATGCCAATTACGATAAGTGTTTTGTGGCATCAGGTGTAGGACAGAATTAAAAATATCAGGAGTTACCATAACATCTGTTTTTGTTTTGTTGTTGTTTGTTTGTTTTTCCTTTAGATGTTATTTTTGTTTTTGTTTTTCCTGTTGACAAAGGGGTAACTACCAAAGGACCATCATTAATTTTATAAAGCTAATCTTATAGCATTTTTTCTTGATAGAGCCAACCTGAAAAAATAAAAAATAAAAAAATCTCTCTAGAAGAAAAAAAAAACATCAGAGTATTGAACATAGTCCTATTTTCATATATTATAATTTAGCTGACACTTATATTGTCAGCCTTTCAGAGTTTGTTATGGCAGATGTTTGGAGCTGGATAAACATAACAAATTCCTTCAATCAATAATGTCATCAATAATGGTGCAGACAAAGGTCTGTGATTAAACTCATACACAGAACTAATTGCAGGCTGAAAAGAACAACCTGAGTCTAACCCTGGTAGGCACAAACATAGGTCTACTTCTCCATATTCATTTCAGAATCATTGCATAATTTCAAACAAAAGAGAAATTGTACAATGCTAAGTATTTTTTTTATATATTTTTTAATTTTTTAATATATATAAAATTTCTGACCAGAGGGATCACAGCCTTTATCCATGTAAATACAGGGGTGCTTTCATGGTTAAGAAGCTCTAGGTTGCATAAATTTTAAACCAGTAATTCAAACCTGAACAAAGTAATGTCAAAGAACTTACATATGAAAAGCTTGTTTTGAACAATGTAGTACGTTGGCAAGACAACATAATGCAAAAATAAAAAACATTTTTAGTAATTTAGAGTTACAGAATGATTAAATAAGATCCATACCTGAGTATTAATTATAAATACTCAGCTTAGCACTTTATGTGTTTTTCTTCTTTCAAGTATATTCATATGCTCTGTCTCTATAGTACCTATGAAATACTTGTTTCTCATTAACAATAGAAAAAGAAACATTTCAGACATTGGATTTTTTGTCTTGTATTTGCATTTGTGCTTGAGAAGAATGATGATGTCACCTACTGTTTGTACATGTGGGTAAAGTCCAGTTGTAGCTGCAGCCACAGCTTTCCAGAATAGCTGTTCATTGAGGTACACTGTTAGTACAGTTTGGAATACAATGACAGCCTCAAGCCCTAACTCAGAAACAAACTTTCATAATCTGCAGTTACAAATCTCAGTTACCAAATATATATATATGTATATTTCAAAAACATGTAGGCTTGAACAGATGCAGGTAATAGGAAAAATCTCAATACATACACATAAATGTTCAATATGGCAGCAGCACATAATAAGGTCATTATAAACATAAAGATGCAGAATGATACAGAAAATATATGATGAGTGTGAACAAAACAAAGAAAACTTGGACAACTTAGATTTTATGATTTTTTTTGTTTGTTTGTTTACCACTACAAGGTGAAAAAGTTCATATTTCATAATTCACAAGATTATGGAATGATGCATTTGCATAGTAATCACAGTTAATTAGAATAGCACAGCATCTTTGATCACTTTTAATTCTGAATTTGAGTAGAACCATTATTTATTAAATACATGTATGTGTTTTTCACAGGAAAAGGAAATAGCTCAAATGGTTATCCTGTTATATAAAAAAAATAATGTTATCACTTAACAAAACTGTAGAATTGATTCCCAGTGCAACCTCTCTATTTCTGTAGATTTTTCCTTAAAAATAATAAATAAATAAATAAATAAATAGATTGCATTTAATTCCAAGGTAATCCAAGAGTTTTAAAAGTATGAAACAGTATCTGGTTTTGAAGACTGATCTAAAAATATCAGGATATATTCTAATAGCCAAAATTCTTGGCTATCAGTAAAAAACAGTTGTTGCCAAACATATCTCCACTGAAGAACCTGATATTCTTTTTGTACATGAATCTGTGTATTACCTATAGCCAAAACAAACTCTATTTGACTTTAAGCATAACATCTCAATCTTGCTCCAAATAAATATCACATTCAAAATTTGTTATAGTTTAGTGTGATGGTTTTACTCGGGTAGGCAGCCAAGCTCCACCACAACCACTCTCTCACTCCCCCTCCTCAAAGATAAATGGGAAGAAAATATGATGAAAAAGGCTCAAGGGTTGAGATAAGGACAAGGAGATCGCACAGTAATTATTGTGATGGGCAAAACAGACTCGGCATAGGGAGATAGTAAGATTTATTGCTAATTACTAACAAGCTAGAGAAATGAGAAACAAAGGAAAGAAACCAAAAGCAACTCCTCCCCCTGAGTGGCGCATGGGAACTGGGGAATAGAGGTTATTATAGGGGCTCCAGGAAACTACAAGCCAGTCAGTCTCACCTCTGTCCCTGGAAAGGTATTGGAGCAGCTTGTTCTGGATGCTATCTCCAAGCAATTGGAAGAGAAGAAGGTTATGAGGAGTAGTCAGCATGGATTCACCAAGGGGAAGTCAGCATGGATTCACCAACCTCATTGCCTTCTATGATGGCATCACCAGCTGGGTAGAGGGGGGGAGAGTGGTGGATATCATCTACCTTGACTTTAGCGAGGCTTTCGTTACTGTATCCCATGACATCCTACTAGCAAAGCTGAGAAAGTGTGTGATAGAGGAGTGGACAGTAAGGTGGGTTCAGAACTGGCTGACTGGCCAAGCTCAGAGGGTGGTGATCGGTGGAGCAGAGTCTGGCTGGAGGCCTGTGACTAGGGGTGTTCCCCAGGGGTCGGTGCTGGGTCCAGTCTTGTTCAACAACTTCATTGAGGACCTTGATGAGGGAATAGTATCTGCCCTCAGCAAGTATGCTGATGACACAAAGCTGGGAGGAGTGGCTGACACACTAGAAGGCTGTGCTGCCATTCAGCGAGACCTGGACTGGCTGGAGAGATGGGCAGGAAGAAAACAAATGAGATTTAATAAGAGCAAGTGTAGAGAAGTGCAGGTCCACCAGCTCCACCGTGGTCTCCTCCATGGGCTGCAGTGTGGAACACTGCTCCACTGTAGTACTCTATGGGCTTCAGAGGTACAGCCTGCTTCACCATGGTCCTCACCACAGGCTGCAGGGGACTTCTGCTCCGGCACCTGGAGCACCTCTTCCCCTCCTTCACTGACCATGGCACCTGCAAGGCTGTTTCTCACTCCTCTCACTCTCCCAGCTGCTGTGTGATGCAGCTTTTTTTTTCCCCGTCTTAAATATGCTCTCACAGAGGCACAAAACAACATTGCTTATTGGCTCGACTCTGCTCAACAGTGGGGCCCTTACGAAACATGGGGCAGCTTCTAGATCCTTCTCACAGAAGCCAACGCTATGGCCCCCTTCTACCAAAACCTTGCCATGTAAACCCACTACATTCCACTCCTCGCCTCTGTTAAAAGCATATTTATGAATAATCACAATATACTCTTACTTTACAATTATCACAATCTTCACAGAATTCACTTACATCAAAAAGAAAAAGAATTCCCCACACCAAAATAAACATAACATCATCACAGCACCGATGAGGCGAACAATTTACACAAACACCACCCCTCGTCCCTTCACCACACTAACATGAAACATATTCCTCACAGTTACTGCTTTCTTAAATTCTTTACAACTTGTACATCCACAGAATCACAGAATCTTCTAGGTTGGAAGAGACCTCAAGATCATCGAGTCCAACCTCTGACAATCATCCAGTCCATATTTTGCCCATTATTTCTCTCAATTATCACCCTTATCTCAAATTCCTTGAGCCCCACAGTGGGCACCAAAAAGGACTGTGGTGGTTTTATTCAAGTGGACAGCTGAGCTCCACCACAACTGCTCTCTCACTCCCCCCTTCCTCAAAGAGGAAGGAGGAGAAAATACAACACAAAGAGCTCAAGGTTTGAGAGATGAGAATGATTTAATTAAAGGGAAAGGGAATGGGGAGAAAAACAAAACAAAACAAAACAAAATAAATAATAATAAAAAAAAGTCCATGCGGAAGCACAGAGAGAAAGGAAAAAAAAAAAGTTATTCTCTACTTCCCATCAATGAGCGATGTTCGGCCACGTCCTGGGAAGCAGGGCCTCAAAACGCATAACGGTTGTTCAGGAGGACCGCCCCCTCCCCCACGAGAGCCCCCCTTTTTATTGCTGAGTGTGACTTCAGGTGTTATGGAATATCGCTTTGGTCGCTTTAGGTCAGCTGCCCTGGCAATGTCCCCTCCCCATCACTTGCCCACCCCCAGTCTACTAGCTCTTGGGGGCTTGAAGGGAGTCCTGGTGCTGTGCCAGCACTATGCAGCAATAGACAACACTGGAGCGATACCAGTTCTGATCCATCTATGAGTGCAGAGTACAGCGCTGTGTGGGCTGCTGCAGGGAAAGGTGACTCCATACCAGACAGACCCAACACATTTAGTTATTTAATAACTGAAATATCCCTCATCAAACAGAGGAAGTCCTGTGTTTAGGTTTGTAAGACATTGGACGTCTTATAGACAAGGCATCATCTCAGAACAACTGAAGTATTGAATTAAGCATGCATATTCTGGAAACTTAATTAACCATTTACTTAATTAACCCTTGTTTTCACCATAGGAAAGTGCTACTAAACGAGACCGTTTGTTTAAATGCTGTTTAGAAAACTTGAATGTTACAATTAAGATATAAAGATGGGAGAATCTGCTTAACAAAATGACACACTCATCTAAAAATATTGCTAAACAGTGTGAGATCTATAGAAATTTAGATACCATTTATTATATGGAAAGAGGTTTCAGCAGTTAAGCACACTGCTAGTAGACAGAAGGACTAGAATGACTAACATGACACATCTCAGATTCATTGTTAAAGCTTAAATAAAATAGGAAGTTTCTTAAGCAGGATAATTTAGTTAACGAATCTTTCATGGTGGGGTGGAAGAAATAGCATTAGAATATGATTAGGCTGAGTCAAAAACATTCTTCATGTTCAAAATTCAGGTGATGTCTGAACCTTCTGATTCGTGACCATCTGTGTGTGCAAATCTGATTGAAGACCATTGAATGTAAAAATGGTATTTGGGCACAGCCCAGAGGCAACTGAACACACCTTCCAGTGACTGCAGAAAGGCTTAGGACCTTGTTTCACTGGCAACACAAGATGTGGTAGTTAGTCAATACTCTTTTTTGTTTCAGTCTCAGTTAAAACAAAGTACTGTTTTTATGATTGTGATGTGTAGCAAAAATTAGCTGTCTTTCTTGAATTCAGTTGAACAGACAAAAATTTAGAGTCATTTCCCAAGAGATAAATAAGTTTTTATTTTTGTTCCTAGTGCAGAAAAGAATGCTGGAAGAACATTTGTCACAGTGGAATGAAATCACTTGTATGCCCATGTGTTCATAGCTATGCAAAGCATAATTTAAAAATAAACAGTAAAGGCATTTATCTAATTCACTGTCTGCACTAACACCATAAGCATATGTCACATCCTCCCTATAAAATGTCATAGTGATTTGGGAAAACAGGTGGTGTAAATCTCTCAGAGGGTTAAGTTATCTATCTAATATCTATCACAAAAGCTGTTACTCAGTGAGTAATGTATAAAGTTAGGTACATAGGCCTGGCTTGTAATGCAAAAGTGAAAGCTTTAGAAGAAAGAGAATTTAATGTAGAAAGTATTCACACAAAAGATTTAATAATCTCTTAAAATGTAAAATGCACAATTTTATCTAAATTGCACTGTTTAGTATGTATAGCACTCTTCTTTATTCTGCAAGTGCATAAAGAGCTACTGTCTCATCTATCCTTTGTTTCAGTTATGGTAACCACTGTTTCAAACTTCCATTCTGAGCACGAAGAACTACAAAATACCCTCAATTTTTTTCACCAAAATTTTGCCATATTAAAAGTAAATTACAGAATCATACAATGGTTGAATTTGGAAGGAAGCTCTGGAGGTCATCTGGTCCAACCCCCTGCTCAAGCAGATACAAGTAGAGCTGCATGCTCAGGAACATTACCAAGTGCCTTTTGACTATCTCCAAGGAGAGGGACTCCACAGCCTCTCCAGGCATCTTGTGCCAGTTTTATATGATATGAACAGTAAGGAAGTACTTCACGATGTTCAGCAGGAACCTTCTGTGTTCCAGTTCATGCACAGATAGATATTTATAGGTTCTCCAGATGTTAAGGTTCACCAGTGCTAACTAAAGGGCAAGGATCCACTTTTGATAATACTCTGCCGTTATCACAGGATACCATTAGCCTTTTCTTGTGGTGATAGTGTATTACTGGCTCATGTGCTCATGTGTTGATGGATGAGTATCTACATCACTTCATGTTATTATCAACCTGCAAAAAACATGATAATTTTTCAAGTGTTTAATATTGTTCTAAAATATTTCTTATATATTTAAAGCCTCATGACTTAAGAAAGGAATGTTTTATTTAAAGGATGCTATTAAAAAAAAAAAAAAAAAAAAAAAAAAAAAAAAAAAAAAAGATTCCAACTCCTAGATTTCATATATGTTCTGTTTTTCTCTGCAGGTATAAGAAATGCAAGGTGGACATTATGCTTACATATGGATGGATACTATGGTGATCACTTGCTGCAGAAGAAATGATCATGCTGCAGAAAAATGTGAAAAACTAACAGATGAAGAAATAAAGCAAAATCCCTAACTATCCAAAAATTTCCTGCTAACTTTGGTCACATCTTTCACCGTCAACATATGAACATATGATCAAGCACTCAAGTAAGACACAACATAGTCAAGTGCAAGCACCCAGTTAGGGAAATTCAGAGTCCAAACATTGCTTTCCTCTCTCAGTTCATATAGTTGCATCCATTTCAGTGATATTTTTGTGCCATAAATAACTTGTATGCTTAAAAGCAGAGACATTTAGTGTCTTAGGGTTTAGTGACGTTTTGCATATCTTCTGTAATGGCATTTTTTACAGCCTCAATGAATTTATTAAAATGACAACCTAAATAATTATTAATCCAAACTCAAATAATCTGACATGTTTCAGACAAAGACTGAATGGAAATTCTGAGAATTCTGAGGTTGCTTAGTGCTTTGATTCTGTAACCAGAAAGTTAACTGAAATTGTTGAAGATCTCTAGCCTAAATACTTCCCCTCACTTCCCTCACCCCCCCCAAAAAAACAAACAAACAAACAAACAAACAAAAAAAACCTTGTCATACTAATTTCCACTGGATTTTTTTTCCATTATTTTGTACATACTGATTTGAGTTGTAATTTAAGAATAATATAGAAATATTTTTTTAAGCAAACATAGACTTATATTGCTATAAAGCAGAGAAGTTATTTTAACAGTCAGGAGAATAAGTAGACTCCTATGAGACCATTGAGTAGTCTAAAATACTCACACTTTTATGTGGGAGAAAAAGAAATGATTGCAAGACTTTTGCAATGCATATATTTTTACTTCTCTTTCTCTGGTATGTATAGGTGTGTGTGTGTATATATATATATATATATAAAAGTATAATTGAGGAGCATTGTCCTAAGCACAGTCCCATTGACACTTTGCTTTTTATTACTCAGTTACCAACAGAGTATCTGTCTCAGATTTCTATTTGCATTTTCAATTACTTTCTTGTGCTGGCTTTTTATATTAAAAATGTAGGGAATAGCAGGTGTTGATGATAATACCTAACTTCAGAGTAATGCATGTGTTTTTTTTTGGCTCTGTAGAAGTTACAGAACAGATGCTAAGAGTTGTTATGTCAGTCTGGGTACTTTGTTAATTATTGTTTAATAGAAAAGAGGAACTACTTTAAAATATTCTCCTGTTTCTTTAGGGAATACTCCTCTCTCAACACAGGTATATCTTCTTAGTGAGAGACACAGATATACTTACTGGAGACATGGAAATCCAAATAGTTTCAATAAGGAAAAAGATGCTTTTTACAGGGCAAAAACCTACCACGAAAAAAAAAAATATAAAAAAAATCTACTAGTGGTACTTTTTTTCTGTTATTGTGCAATCCAGTGGGCTACTATTAATTCCTTCCTGGACACACCTGTTATACTACTTCTATCACACTCTACTATTGGTCAAACACCTCACAATTTGTTGCTGTAATGATATAGACATATGCTGAGTATTTTGCAATCCCCCCAAAATTATCACATATGAGCATAATGCTCTGAAAAACATTTTTAAATGTCCACTAATTTGTCTTGCCACTGCCCAAAGCCAACAAAAACAACAAAATTCATGCTGTAATGCATCAAGAAAAATGAAGTGGACGGAGTTTTACAAAAAGGTACAAGAGAACCAGGCATTTGAGTTATGATCAAAACTTTGCTACAAATTAAACAAATCTGTAGCTCCTGAGGAGACGAGACTCATATTAAGCTACTTTTCTTCTCTGGAGCAGCTGAGGCAGCGACAGAGCTGCTTATCCACCTGCAGTCTTTGTCATCCTGGCAGGCTTCAAAAAGCTTCTCTAAAAGAATCTAGGGAAATCTGAAGGCTCTAGAATGGTGCACAAAGTTAAATGCGTTATCCCCATAAAATAAGTGGAATATACATTTCTGCCACTGAAAGGACCATGGACCATGTATTTAATTTCTACACTTGACCTTTTCTATCACTCACTCTCCAGAGACTAGGAAAAGAATGTTGGGGGTGGGGGGGTGAGGGAAGAGGAAGGAGGGTCTGGGGAAGGGGTGTCAAGAGGGCTTACATACAGCAGCAATTCCTGTGCTTTCAGGAGAGATAGAGTCAACAACAGAGTCTAAAGCAATCCAGTGGGAAGTCATGCACACCAATGCTACATGACCACAGATGTCTTGTGTTTTTTTAAGTATAAAAACCTTCACAACATATAGGACAATAAAGACTCAGCATCTGGCTGATCAGAAGTCCAAGGTTATCTAAAATAATGGCCCTCAGAGGACCATGGTTCTGTCATGACAGAGAGAAAACATTGGCATGTTTGAGCTTTTTAATCACCTCTTTTCTAATTTACTACTGAACTCATCAAATGGCATTTGCTGTTGTACATTAAAAAATGCTTACCTCACACTGTCAGACAAAAGCTTTGAAATGCATCCTACAGGCACCGCAAAAACTTGATTCTGTTTGTAGACCTAATTTATATAATAGTTCTCTATGCCATAACCTTGAGAAATTATTTCTTCAATAAATAACATAGTTCATTAATATTTGATAGATCATCTATCTCTGGAAAATAAATTATTTTTAATGGAGTTTTCATTAAATCCCCAAGCTGTTTTCCTTCCTGGGAATTGCTGACCCATGTGTTCCTCATAAGCAACTCTCCCAGCCCAAGCACCCATGCAAAGGAATTAAAAAAACAATATATTGTTTTTTTTAACCAAGATTAAAATATATCATAACACGTTGTAGGAATTAAGTGGCATACAGATTATGTTTCTTACAATCATAGGTGTCATTTTAAAAGTAAAGGTTCTTAGGCATAACAATTAAAATGAAGATTTTTCTTCTCTCTACATCGTGCATTTTTAAAAGTAGTCTTCTCATATTGCATCCCTTTTAATACTGAATTAAGACACATACAGGCACACACACATAGTAATATTCAGCACAGCACACACTCTCTCTCAGTCTAAAGTATAGTCAAAATAGAAATATAAGCATGAAATTCTGCTGAATGTAGCAGCCGAGTAAAAGATGTGTTTAGCCTCAAGGCTGGTTACAAAATATTGCATAGTGCTGTGCCTGAGAGGACAATTTCTTATGTTAGATAGAATATAAATTCTTCAATCTGAGAGAGAAAGAATACAAAGTTTCTGAATTTCCTATTTAAATTGTTATCAGGAGAAGAACAGATGACTAAGGAAACTGATGACAGTAAAAGTCCTTACATGTATGGGTCATTACCCCTTAAAATCCACAGTGAGTAAAAGCCATTAGTAAGTGGGCTTGTCTATATGACTCTCAATGTAGAGAAGAAATCAACCCAGCACATGCAGTAATTGCACGACTGGCAGCAAAGCAAGTGCTTAGTCTGAAGGAGTATTCAGGAACATATATAATATTGGAGCAGCTGGGAAGTTTTTTTGATGATTTTGTTTGTTTGGTTTGTTGGTTTCAGTCTTGTTTAATGGGGGAGATTTTTATGCCAGTATATATATATATATTTTCCTTTCTGCTGTCTAGACTAAGACTTCAGCAAAATTCTAAAAAGCACTAAAGCAAGTCCAAATGCTTTGGCTCTATATAGTTGATGAATCAGAAGGTGGAGTTGGGAGCTTAAAACTCATAGAAACAAACTGTTCTTGTCATGAATGGAAAAAAAGAATAACCTTTATTTTATGATAAAAAACTAAGTTATGCTTTGCAATCTGTCTTAAGACTTAATTCCGTATTTGCTTTAGTGCCTAAAGCTCATTTTAGGTTCCCTTCTGTACCAAAGATACGTTTGTATGTGTAAGTTGTAGTAGCTTAAATACAGTAAAATCAGTTTAACTATGAAGTGTTTAAAAGTAAGATCTGACAAATCAATAGGAAGCCAAGAGCCAAATTTTTCTAAAAGTTTTCCAGCCTTAATTTGGGAATTAATTTGAGGGTACAAGTAATATCAATGCCTTTGAAAAGGCTTGACTTTAGCTTTGACTTTAAAAAAGACATCCTCACACCTTTGTCCTTTATACTTCCTGTAACTGATAGGAAAAAGATTTCTAATTGTGACATAAAAATAGATTGTTTTTAAAAAAAGAATTAACATTGTTTAAATTTAAGGCAGGTGGGTTTTATTTTATTTTTTTTTCCTTTGAAGAAAGACTGATATGGCACCTGATGTTGTTATCCTAGTAGAATAGAGAAAAGCTGTTGAGAAGCATCCCAGCCAATTTTCCAAGTGAAAGAGAAAGACACATTGCTGCTTCCCAAGACTGGCACATTTTGTTAAGAGAGACAACAAATTCTATAGTTTATTGGACTAGATGAATTTTAAGGTCCCTTCCAACCAAAACAATTTTATGATCTATAATTCCACGAATGTTTGTCTATCTTCCATACTGTTTTCCTGACCATATAATATTCCCTCTCTCCATCTCTGTGAACAGTGATTTACTGCTCTTCTTAGCCACAAAAAGAGTAAAGAAGAAAAAACAAACAAACAAACTCCTATTAAAGCAGTTTCACTGGTGCAGCAAAGAATATTGGTTTCTTGGGATGGGGACACATTTCAGCATAAGTATGACTCAGTGATTCAGAAATGAAGAGTCCTACATTCCGCTCTTTGTTGACACAGTTGACAAAAAATCATCATAAGAAACAAAAGAACTGGGAAAAAAAAATGTTTTCCCTGAACCTTGCAGTTTAAGTAAAGATAATTTTAAATGCAGCATAGAATTTGAAAATGAGAGTATTAAGAATTATACCATGCTGCTCATGAATCCTACTGTAATATCTAGGAGATTGGCTGATGATTTGGGGGAAAAATAAATAAATAAATAAATAAAGACTGTTGCAGTCTTCTTGTTCAAAAATGGTATGATTATTTTCATGACAGTTGGCATATAGCTCCAAAAAAAACCAATAGTGACAGATGAAGATTTCTTCTGTCAGACTGAAAGGGAAAAAAGGGAAAAGTGAAAAGGGAGAAGGGAAAGGGAAAGGGAAAGGGAAAGGGCAACAGGACAACATGAGCATTCTTCTCAAGAAACTGTCTGCTCATGGCTTGGACTGGCATATGCTTCGTTGGGTTAAAAACTGGCTGGATAGCCA
Source organism: Aythya fuligula (assembly GCF_009819795.1). Lineage (NCBI taxonomy): Eukaryota > Metazoa > Chordata > Aves > Anseriformes > Anatidae > Aythya > Aythya fuligula. Next base: position 70,272,044 of record NC_045593.1, on the reverse strand, counting down.
GGCCCAAAGAGTTGTGGTGAATGGAGTCAAATCCAGCTGGAGGCTGGTCACTAGTAGCGTTGCCCAGGGCTTGGTACTGGGGCCAGTCCTCTTTAATATCTTTATCGATGATCTGGATGAGGGCATTGAGTGCACCCTCAGTAAGTTTGCAGATGACACCAAGTTAGGTGCATGTGTCGATCTGCTCGAGGGCAGGAAGGCTCTGCAGGAGGATCTGGATAGGCTGGACCAATGGGCTGAGGACAACTGTATGAAGTTCAACAAGGCCAAGTGCCGGGTCCTGCACCTGGGGCGCAATAACTCCAAGCAGAGCTACAGGCTGGGAGACAAGTGGTTGGAAAGCTGCCTGGCAGAGAAGGACCTGGGAGTATTGGTGGATAGTCAGTTGAATATGAGCCAGCAGTGTGCTCAGGTGGCCAAGAAGGCCAACAGCATCCTGGCTTGCATAAGAAGCAGGGTGGCCAGCAGGTCTAGGGAAGTGATTGTCCCCCTGTACTCGGCTCTGGTGAGGCCACACCTCGAGTACTGTGTTCAGTTTTGGGCCCCTCACTACAGGAAGTAGTGAGGTGCTCGAGCAAGTCCAGAGAAGGGCAACAAAGCTGGTGAGGGGTCTGGAGAACAAATCTTATGAGGAGCGGCTGAGGGAGCTGGGCTTGTTCAGCCTGGAGAAAAGGAGACTCGGGATGACCTTATTGCTCTTTATAAGTACATTAAAGGAGGCTGTAGCGAGGTGGTTGTTGGTCCATTCTCCCACGTGCCTGGTGACAGGACAAGGGGGAATGGGCTAAAGTTGCATCAGGGGTGTTTTAGGCTGGATATTAGGAAGAACTTCTTTACTGAGAGGGTTGTTAGGCATTGGAATGGGCTGCCAAGGGAAGTGGTGGAGTCACCATCCCTGGAAGTCTTTAAAAGATGTTTAGATGTAGATCTTAGGGATATGGTTAATGGAGGACTTGTTAGTGTTAGGTCAGGGGTTGGACTCGATGATCTTGAGGTCTCTTCCAACCTAGATAATTCTATGATTCTTGATTCTGTGAACAACACGTAGGGAAAGAGGTAGGATAAAGAACAAAGCTGAATATTTTTCCTTTTTAACTAGATAACAAAATATAAATAATCCCAAAATAAATTATCTTAAAATATTGTTATGTTTCAATATTTAGACTAGCAGTATTCAGATATCAAAAAAAAATGGGGATTCTTAGGAGCCGAATTTTAAATTTCTTAAATACAACATTTAAGAAGAGACCTTCACAAAAGACTTAACTAAAGTTAAGTATATTGTAATATATTGTAATATATTTAATTGAATATATTCAATTTATAATATATTTCATTGAGCTGTCCTATACATGGAATGAAATTTGACATGTAATAAACAGGAGGAGTAGAACATGTCGTTTGTGAAAGGAACATTCATAAAAAAATGACTCTATAGTCTTTTTCATGGAGAATATTTCACTGTTCAAGATGTATTTGTTCCTGTACATATAATCTCCCCAAGAATTACTAGCTTCTAGTTTTGTAGGGGAACATTTTAAACAACTACATGTTCTGCAGGAAATAAATGGAAAAAAAAAATAGTGACATAGACACTCATGAAATACTATCAATAGATCCATCAGTCAAATGGAGATTGATCCAAACCTAAACTAGTGATGTGGATATACTATCAGATGGCAGGCAATTTTTGGAAAATTTCCTGTGACATTGGCTTAGGTTTTCAAACTGAAGTCATCCGTGTGATTCTATTGTTTGTAACCAAGCCTGCATACACCTACAGTTCAGAGCCCTTACTCCCATCTTCACAAAGGGAGTGCCAGGACACTGACAGAGCTCATAATCACAGACTTCTTTCTCTCATAACAAAAGCTGCTTTGCAATCTCCAGCAGCAGTAGTAATACTGATCATTTTCAGAGTCTTTGAAATATTTTGAATATTTTAAATGACTGTCTATGGATAAATATTAAATAAATGCTTTCCTTTATCCTGATGTTAAAACTCCATCATAAAACTCATGGACCTGATCTGATCCTAGTAGAAGCAGAGATTGGGACACATTTACTATGGAAACTTGTGGCTATAAACCTACACCTGTACTGATTTCTGAAAGCCATAAGGTTTTTATTTCTTCACCTGTACTGATTTCTGAAAGCCAGAAGGTTTGTATTTCTTATAGAGCAACAGGACTTTTCAGAATTAACTCCTAAGTCTGATGTGTTTTTCTCTCATGCAGTGTGCTAGGACTATTCTAATTCAACTCAATTTATCATCCTGAGAGAATAAAATTTTGCTTTGGTATCCAGTCAGGTTTAAAGCAAATCATTCTACAACAAATCACTGCACCTTGGTATAGCAGAATCAGTTGTAAAGTACATGGAGGTGAAGCAAAGTTTTTACTCCTTTTATTGAACTGAGGTCTGCCATGACCTACTCTGAAGGAAGCAACCTGTCTTAAGAGGGTAAGCTCTAGTCAAGAGCTAAAAGAAATGGTGGCTACAAAGAGTTACAAAAAGAGGAGTGTAGTGTTTTAACCCAGCAAGCAACTGAGCACCACTCAGCTGTTCTCTCACACACACTCCACCCCCCTGAGGGATGGGGGAGAGAATCAAAAATAAATAAATAAAAATGAAAGCCTGTGGGTTGTGATAGAGACAATTTACTAGGGCAGAAAAGAAATGAAAATACTGCTAATAATGATAATAGTACTACTAATGTGTACAAACAAGTGATGCACAATGCAATTGCTCACCGCCTGCTGACCAATGCCCAGCCTATCCTCGAGCAGTCCAGTCCCCCCACCCTGGCTAGCCACCCCTATATATTGTTTTCAGCATGAAGATCAGACGATGTGGAATACCCCTTTGGCTAGTTTGGGTCAGCTCTCTTGGGTCTGTTCCCTCCCAGCTCCTCATGCACCTCCAGCCTTCTTGCTTGCAGGGTGGTGTGAGAAGCTGAAAAGTCCTTGGCTTAGCACCGCTCTGCAACAATTAAAAGATCAGCATGGTGTCAAGGTTATTCTCATCCTAAATCCAAAACAGCACCATGCATGCTACTAGGAGGACAATTAACTCTCTTAATCAAAACCAAGACAAGGGATTACAGTTATTTCTAATTCAACCTTTTTTTCTTTTTCTTTCTTTCTTTTTTTTTTTTCTTTTTTTTTTAATGTAAGAAGGTGGCAGATTCCTGCCGTTAGGATCAGATGATGTTGACTGTATATGTACATATGGAAATAGTAATTATTCGTTATTATTATCATCAATATATTTTTATTAAATACTTAAAAAAATATTTAATTTTTAATTATAATTTAATTTAATATAATATTTATTTAATTTAAATATAATTTAATATTTTGTTTAATATATTTAATATTTAATATAATAATTTATTATTTTAATGTAACAATTTGATGTTAATTATTAATGTATTAATAATAATATAAAACAATAATAATAATAATAATAATAATAATAATAATAATAATAATAATAATAATAATAATAATAATAATAATAATAATTTAGTATAATAATAATAATAGAAGAAAAAATACCTAGTGATCCAGGTTAGTGATGTGCTTTTCAAAAAGCTCAACTCTGCATCCACAAAGTTCCCAAGATTTTGTCTCTAAATTCAGATGCAAGTCTGGGCCTGAATTTTTCATTTATTAGATATCTTCAGTTGTTAGGACTTTTAAAAATGAATACACAATAATCATATGACGAAGAAAAAAAAAAAGAAAAATGAAGATGGAGAAAAAATACATTATGCATTGAAATTATTAATATAAATCAGAACCTTACACAAAAAGACTTATACCAGTTACAAATAACAAATATGTGAGCATGCCTCTTACCATTCCCAAGAAAGCTTGGAAACTAGGGTAGAGTCAAATGAATATACCACATAATATCAACATAGATTGGGAAAGATCTCTGCAGTTCTTCTTGTTCATAAGCCCTGCTCCAACCAACATCAGTTAATATAAGTTAATTAATAAGTTAATATAAAAGTCAATTCTTTGTCCAGTTAGGTTTTGTGTACTTCTATGAATGGAGACCCAAGCGTTTTTCTGAGCAGCTAGATTTTGAACTCCCTCTTGGTAAATATATTTTTCCTTGTGTATAATGAGAATTTATTTGCCCTATTAGTATATATTTCTGCAAAGGTATTCCATCCAAAATGCAGGATGAGAAAACAAGTGTAATTGCAAAGCTGCTTACCATAATCTCTCTACACAGAAATAGTCGTACAGGTTTTCTTTGACATTTCATGTGCAGTATTAGAAATTTGGACTTCATCAGAAAGAGAAAGAATACACAGGGAAAAATATACAAAATAAATAAATAATGAAAAGCTTGAGTTTTTGGTGGCTGGAGTGATATTTAATATGAATTAAATCTTTACTGGAAGATGGCGGTCGTGCTACAAATACTGTAATAAGACAAAGTCAGTTAAGTGGCTGTTATAACATAGGTATCCTGGTTCTAAAAAAAGTATTAGGATGACCTGCAACTGTAAAATAAGTCAAATGCTATTATTCCACTTTTATTAAATTGATCCTAAAGTCCTCAGCTCAGTCAGATATTCTAAAAGGCTAAATATAAATGTATGACTTTTTTAATGGGTACTGTCAAAACATAAGTAGTTTAAAGAAGAATTGCCATGCACTCATAAAGAATAGTATGTGAGATACTTTTAATCATAAAATACTTTTTGAATATATGTATCCTGAACTGCTCTTTAAAATACAATTACAAATATACATTGAAAAAATGACTTTTACATCAGAAATCCAAAGAAAATTTAATATTTTACATATAAACCACATGTCCATATGTTACATATAAACATATATAATGCAAAAACATATAGCTACTTAAGCATGTTTATATACAGAACAATATGAAACTATTTTTTTTTTTAACTAACAGAATTTATTTTACTTCTTTTGACATTTTCCTGTTGTTAGATCACTCAACATTTCTGATGCTATTTGTGGAAATTCTAATCCTATAGGGAAAACAAACCCAGATCCTTTATAGATTCACTGCAGACCTTAATCATGAGCACAATGTTTTTGATCCCCTTTTCTGACTCTGATCTGTAGATTTGAGACTGCCTTGCAAGTCTTCATCTCAGATTGCTCTGCTGGTGGCTTTACTGTTACAAAAAGTTCTGTGACATGTCACGCTACCATCACGTACCTCTGTCTAGCAGGTCTTAAACACAGACATTTCCATGGCATATTAATAAAAATACCTAGCAATGTGTTATATCTTGGGAAGATATTTGAGAAGAGATGTTTTGATTTTTAAAGGGCTCCACCACTTTGCAGATGTTTAGCTCAGTTTAAGTCATCAGCTATTTTTGAAGCCAGAAGACTGTATTATTGAAGTATACAAGTGAGATTTTTTATTATCCATCCCACTGTCAAGCATGAGTTAATCAAAAGAGTTATCTTAAACCAAAAGAGGATAGATTTAGACTAGATATTAGGAGGAAAGTCTTAATTGTAAGTGTAGTGAGGCACTGTGAGTGTAGTGAGTGTTGCCAAGACAAGCTGTGGATGTCCCTGGAGGTGTTCGGGGCCAAGCTGGATGGGGCCTTGGCCAACCTGATCTAGTGGGTGGCATCCCTGCCTATGGCACAGGGGTTGGAGTTAGATTTTTAAGTCTCTTCCAACGCAAGCCATTATATGATTCTATGAAAAGAAGTGTCAATCCTTTATTCCTTTGCTCCTCTCTCTTTATTAAGATTTCCTGATGAAGTGTGCATTAGCTTTTTAACAGATGTGAACATGCTTCCCAATCTATGACTCCTTGAAATATAATATAGGTAAAATACTTCAAATTTCATATGACAGGTGATTTTCCAAAACCATTGATTTACTAATGACAGCTCCAGCTGGTACATCCATACTGCATGACAAATGTGGTGAACCCTAGAAAACTGTTTAGATATTATAACTGTATAGATATTCTGGACACACATTGATGTGTCCATGGATGAGAGAATTATCTCTGTACTTTACTTTCCTTGGAAGGAATCTTAAAATAAAGAATTCATCCAAAATATCCTCTGTTGTGGATAGTGCAAAGAGCAGGGCTGAAGGATGGAAAACAGAACACACATTGTGCATAGAATGGGCATAGTTGCCAGCTTTCAACAGATGATATAAGCAGATGGACCAGATCTACTTCACAAATAACATTAAATCAATTAAGTCACTTTTATTTACTGAAGTCCTGGACCTAAATATCTAGGCTGGCTTTGAATGAATGATTAACACACTTTAACACACATTCTTTCCAGTTGACTACTACATCCTTCTTCCACACAAATTTAGTATTTAGATTCATACCCATGTATAAATTTAATGACTAGATGTCAACTCTCTAAAACAGCACTTTTCAGTCTCATGGAGGTCACCTAAAGGTCTCATGAATCAATTAATTACACCCCAAATGACTCATGAATCAGCTAGAAAGAAATGAAAATAGAAGAAAAACAAAAACAAAAACAACAACAACAACAACAAAAAAAAAAAACATACACATGGAAAGTTGACAAAATATAATAGTTTTTGCAGATGGATATATGGCCTATTTATGTATTTGTTTATTAATTTGATCTTGATCATGGGGAGTTTCAACTACAACATTCTTAATTATAACAGCACATTACAGTTTTGTGCAAAACAAGAGTTATAATATCTAAATGATAAATATACTATTAATTACCTTCCCTCTAGCTACTGAGCTATACTAGGGAGAAGATCCAGGGATTCTTTTTTAAAGGTGAAGTGGTTCTTCAGTGGTTCTTCAGTGGTTCTTCAGGTTAGTCAACCTTTTGGTTGACTATCACTGTTCTAGATGAGCAGTTCTTAACCATGAGGGCTTTTGAGAGGACAGAAATGTTGACTGATGTCAGATTATTGCCAGTCTCCTCTATCCTAGGTATACAATTTGGTAAAAGAGTTGAACATTTTTCTTGAAACTGGAGGACATTCTGAATTACATATTCATTTTCATTTAACCTGTATGATTAATGTATTTATTAAATTAATTTGAATTATAAATACTGAAGTGCAAGATTATATTAATTAAATCTGCTATAATAGTTCTCACCCCTTTTCCCTTTATGTTTGCTTATTGAAAAACCTCTGTTGTAATATAATAAAGAGCTTGTAAGAGCTGGACTATTTATATATAGATATATATGTTAACTTTTTCTGATGCAGCTCTGTTGATTTAATTGGAACACGTGTGTCTCTCTGTGCCTGGGAAGCTAGTGTGATACAACAGTGGTGACAGCTCTCAGTAAATGTTAAAGGCAGCCTTCATAAAGAAAATCTCAGCTGATCACAGCACATGACCTCACCAGCTGATGGACTGGTGTTTTTTTTTTTCATGTCCCTTGGTAAATCTCACCAGTGACAGCTCCTATGTCCATGGTAGAACCCTCCAGAACCCTTCATCTCAGAACCTTCCATCCAACATAGCTTGTGGGGGCTTCACAGGATGATGGCAACTGCATCCTCAGCTGGAAAGAGAACTAGTACAGCTACTTGATGTAAGAAGAGGAGGAGCAGAATCCAAAACCAGGGTATGAACAAGTGACATATTATGTCCAATATGGGATGCTGCTGCACTGACTTTTTGATTCCCTCCCCTCCAGATTTCTTCAACAATGCTGAACAACTTATATCAACCAGTGGTTCACAGAGAGCATTGCATCAGAAATCCCAGTTTTCTAGTGCATAGTATGAAATAGTTGACAACTATTCTGAGGTTGAGCTAATCTCTCAATTTTGAATTGAAGTTCCATAGAAGTAAAAATGCCAAATAATGTGGGAATGCTGTGACAAAAATAAAATTAAAATAAAATAAAATAAAATAAAATAAAATAAAATAAAATAAAATAAAATAATAAAATAAAATAAAATAAAATAAAATAAAATAAAATAAAATAAAATAAAATAAAATAAAATAAAATAAAATAAAATAAAATAATAAAATATCTATGCTCTCAAACAGAGTTCCTAAAACAACGGTAACACCATAACACCTCCAAGGACATTGTGATGACAAATGGACTGTTCATCACTGAAGCACTCAGGTAGGTGGAAGAAATGAATGAATAAATTTGTTGTCAGGGGAACATCTGACAACTCATGGAAAACAAGACTAGGATCACACACTGAACAATGATGAAAAGAACAAACTTCAGAAAAGCATTCCAGGGATTTTTATCACTGTTTGGAAACAGTTAACAAGGTAACACAAAGCTCTAGTTTTTATCATCTGTATTCATAATTTTCTTAATTTTTAAGAGTTTCATTTTGCTTCCAAAGTTTGATTTTACATGCTGACATTTTTCACTGCTTTCTTAAACATACTATATATAAAGTTATGTACTGCCATTTTTCAGGCTCTGAAACGTAGTTTTCTTCTGTAACAACCCAGGCTGTCCCAGATCATAAGGCAACACAGAATCTGCTTAGAGCTCTCAGTGTCAGTAGAGCCACACTAATTTACGTCTGTGACGTATGTGACCTTAAAAAACAAGAGTTGTTTGGACTTTGATAACAATACATCGATTTGCAGTGAAAAATAATTTGTTAGGTTTCAACTTTATCCCAAATTCCTCTTTACATCTCAGATAGCTATCCAGCTCCTTCAATTCGGTTACCTGGAATTAATCAAACTATTTGACACATGATTTAATTTTATTTATTTTTATTATCAAGTTTTCAGGGAGTGGAGCTTGAAGTAGAAATACTTTGCATAAAATTAATTTAGAATATGGAATCTAACAAGAGAGGCAAAACAGATTTAAGATAATCTCATGTAGGCAAAAGCGGCATTATAGTTCTATAATGTGCTATAAATGATTTGCTGTTTGTGATCATTTCAGTTCTGTAAAATGAAATTCTTCACTTTGGAGATAGAGCAGGTTACAAATAGTAGTTTGGAATATGTGATTATTTTTTTTTAAGTGCTTTTGTTGACCTTGGATAAGTATCTAGCTAAATAATTTATTCATAACCTTAATAAACTTAATGATATTTTCCATGTTTTTAATAACACCTGAGATCCACAGCTAAATATATTGAGCAAAGTCCTACTACTGCTGAGGAGCTCAGTTATATAAGTGGGGCCTTGTGTCCATGGGAGCTCCTACCAGGGTTTTTCTCTTGTTCAGTCAGCATCACAGAGACAGAGACCTAAAACATCTCTTTGTACAATCTGTGTCTGTACAGGAACTTTTGGCACAGGTTTTCATTTGTATCATCTATCATGAACCCATTGTCATCCAAAATAGCTTTCATTTTTTCTGCTTTATTTCCTAATAAGGAAAAAAAATCCAGTTTACTCGTCATCCTACTCATTACCATCTAGCTGCAGTTTGCCTCTCATTTATTATATCAGTTTTATTTCCTACTGTGTTCTTCCGTGAGGATGTTAACAATATTTCTTTTTGCTTTGTTAGCATTTTTGCTTTATTACTGTGCACAAACTGATATCTCCTTTAGAAACTGCAGCCTGAATGTCAGTAACTGCATCTCTCTCCTGGAAAAAGAGCAGACCTAACATTCTAAGGCAACATGTAGATCTTTTCTTTTCTTTGTTTTATCCCCTATGGTAAAGCTGTAAAGTGTAGAGGCCCTATGGGAAAAAAACAAAACAAAACAAAACAAAACAAAACAAACAAACAAACAAAAAAAACTTTTTTTAAGAAACAGAATTAGCAATGAAACAAAGACAGACTTTCTCAAGGTTCCAGACTGCATATAGCGAAACATCCTCTTACTTGAGCTAAATAATATTTTGCTTTGAGCAGTCTCATTCATACTTAAAAGAATTCTGTGCAAAGATACACCTCGACAGATAAGAAAATCTCCCTCCTGATGGAAAATATTTTAGTCTGACCCTTGATGTGATTACTTACATGTTCTTTAAATTTGGAATTCAGTGTCTACACTCTTCTTGCACCTAGTATCTGTCATAACAGGTCTTCTTCTGCCATTCCTAGCTATGTTTTCTGGTGTTCAGTTGCACTGTGGGGAAATTCTCCAGCTCAGAAAAAGAATTCCTCTCGTGCTATTACAGCTTATGATTTAAAAATAATAATAGTAATAATAATAAAATAAAAATAAAATAAAAAATGCAATTCAGTGAACAACCAATGTAACTTTAAGCAGGTTATGACTAGTCAGGTTTCTAAAAATTTTACATTATTCAGTACTAATTTGAAAAAAAAAAAACAAAAAAAAAACTAAAACTCAGAAGTTTTAATCTGTCATATCTATCATGCCATTAAGTCTCTTTGTAACAGCAGTACTAATGAGATGCAGCAATTAATGAGAAACAGAGAGAAAGGCTTTTCTTCCCTTGTCATACAAATCCTTTTGGGTTGAAGTAAAAATACAAAATCAACACAGTATTTGTGAACTTATTATTGACTACAAGGAATAATAGTGCTCCTTCAAATATTCAGAAGCAAACATGTAAACATTCTAACCAGTGTAGATGTCCAAACCCTTTCCCAAACTGCTAAAGATATATAAAATCTATACAAAGTCACAATATTAACTTACGTATGAAATAAGTCCCATGGCCCCAAAATTCACACCAAATACATAAATTATAAGTTTTGTTTACTTTAGAATTTATAAAGTACACAAGTAACCAATCAAAGTTTACAGCAATGTATGATTCTTTGCTATTGTGGGAAAACACAGAGAATAGACAAGAATACAAAATAACTGTCTATCATTAACTTCTTCATTCTTGCTCCTATTTCTCATTGAAGCAAGTGTCATATTCATCTTGCCTTTGTGCAATATTATGTTTTGCTTTACTCTGGGGGCTGATGAATTATCCATGCCTAACCTGCAAGACAGTAGACCATGTCTAACATGTCAGCTTCAAAAATTGGAAAGAAGCCACAGAAACCCAATGGGAACCTGTTGCTCACCTATGCCACAACAGAGAGACAGAAGATAACAGCTAGTTGGCAGATGGGCATAAACTTAGAAAGCTAAATTTCCTGGAAGTCCACACTTCATGGAATGATATACCCAAACACTCTTTCTGAGATAGAGTTACTTTTCCAAATTGTTATTTCAATAGTATTTGTGGTTGCTAATTGCTGCATACGTTTTCATGCTCTCTACTCATGGATGCACCACTTTATTCTCTGTTTCTATAGCTTTGTGTTTCAGTGAGTCTTGGTTTTCAACATCTCTTGCATTTCATAGCAAGAAATAGTTGAAACTGTCATTTGTCTACTTTGTGAAACTTTATAAGCAGCAAATTCTGTACAAATCTCTATCAATAAACATAGAAAACTTTCTGCACTTCATTCAAATCCTATCAGAGCCCTCAAATCCCCAGCACTGTTTGAAAGCTCAGGTTCATTCCGATCTTCAATTCAATTCAATTCAATTCGATTTCTTCCTCGGAAACTACTTCCAGCCCTTGAAACCTCCATGTATAATTTCAGCAAATGTGGGGACAGGCAGCACAGTGGCTCAAGCCATGGAACATGAAGCTACATGGTAGTTTTGGCTTAAGACTCCCAGACTGGGATCTGCTTCATCTTCTCTCCTCACCTTGTGAAGCCCTGAAGGCAGAGATCCGCAGACACATCTATGTAGCAAAGCAGGTCCCCATGTGTGGGTGGTAGGTGTTGCTATCTTATACATGATATGAGATGTCCGCCTCCTTCTCTCTGAGAAGGGCATAAGGAGCTATCTTTCTCCCACAGGAAAGGCAACATATGTTTAGCGTTTTACAGTAGTGCACAGCCTTCTGTTATCTAAGAATCCAAATGATACATGTATATATTTTTTCCCCTGTACGTGCACTGTCTCAAGATAAGCTAAAGAAATGGATCTTTCTCACTGACAGATTTTCTTCCATCAGTATTACAGGACATCACTCAGTCTTGAAGACAAATACAAAAAAAAAAAAAAAAAAATGTGGAAGTAGAGCAGTGAAAATCTGAAAAGCTACAGCCATCTACTGTGAAATATAGTCTCAAAAAAATGCTTGGAAATGATACAATTACTTTCCTTCCATTCCTTTTTACCAATACTACTTATTTTAAAGGGCAACCCAGGTCATTTGTAAAGTGCTATGTTCAAAAATCCCACATCCTCGATTGCAACTGGCCACTCAGAGAGGCATGTAATATTCAGAGTAGACCATCAAATCATAACACTTCAGTTGTATCATTCCCTGAAATGAATGATGGAAGTGTAGCTTGTGAGGAGCTGTGTTTTTCAAATCAGGATGTATTGGCACAAGGGTCAGATGGAGACAGCTTCTCTTACCCAGGCTGCAGTATGGTACCATGCTATCATGTTTTGCAAGCAAACATACAACATCCAGGGAGAGGGATTAATTTAGATTGCTGTGATTTTTGTCAGTAATTTTCAATTTTATTCTGATATGGATCTTTTCAAGACTCCCTCACTACATTTAAGCAGACATGTTTCCAAATGGCTCTCAAATCAAGAGTGTTTGAATCACTAGTCTGTAACACTGACCCTAGGGCAAGGGATAATGAGTCAGTCTGTTGCTTTCATTTCATGTCACACTAAAACTTAAGCTTCAAAAGTCTGTGGCTGGTGACAGTGAACTTTAGATCTCCCCCTAGAAATGTATTAGCACAGGGAAATATCGAGGTGCTGACACCCCACTATTAAGAAAGCAGAATGATGGTGTCAGAATGATTTATTTCTAATGGGTTTCTGACAGTTTCCTCTATGTTAAGACAGCTCTCACACAAGAGAACATGACAGTCATTTTGGCATATCCCTTATAATGTGTGTTATTAATAGAGCTCCAGTTTATTGATTTCTCAGATAGATAATCATTCCTGAGTGGCTGTATAATGCTGTCTGAGGTGAATAGTAGATGGCACTAAAAATTACTGGGCAAGATATAGCAAGCCAAAGGATGTGGCATAAAGAGACTCTGGCTGATGATATAAATGTATTCAGGAGGCTAAACCTGTCAAGCCTGGAATATTGTATGATTAATTACTCTATTATATTTGCATGCAAAGAGAAAATAGAAAAGAAAACTTGGGGAGGAAAGGTGAGAAGAAACATCATAGTGCAAAGCCATTTACATACATTGTCCTCAGTCTTTGCATGAGTCATGGTTTATTCAAAGTTTAAACATGTTTTCATTAAAGCTGGATGTAGAGACAGCATCTGAACTCCTAAACACACTTTTCCAGGTACACAGTTATTGGAAATATATACCAACATAAAGAAACCTAAGATCTGACTTCTTATCTGTGTTTGCAGTTTTGCTAGAGATGGCTTCAAGCTGATTCCTGAAGGACCAGAATATTTAGAACAGCATTCCAAGGAGTTGCACAGGATGTGTACAGTTCTGTCATTGCAGAAGCTCAGTGTTGTCTGGGAACACTGTGAGAAACATCAAGTTTACTTCATTTGATAGGTGACAGCAGAAGCAAGACTGATATGCACAAGTAGTTCTTGAAAGCAGAGAATCTGAGAGATTGTTTTTGCTGATATATAGCTACTAAATGCATGATAAAAAAAAAAAAATCTAAGTCTTTAAAAAGCCTTTTGTATATCTAAAGCGGCAAGCTGAAATTCTGGAATGAGTAATACTATACAAATTAACGCAGGAGAGTGACATCTGAACCTCATCCTTTGGACAGTGAGGTGCTGACTGAATGGCATACTTATTTTTGTAGTACAGACACAGAGAAGAGGGAAGTAACTCACTTTGGAGGTTAGCTTGACTGTGATACCAGTTTTATTTATTTTCTTTTTTCTTCCTCTAGGAATGATGGTGCATCATCCTGTGTTATTTTAAAGCCAGAACTTTATAAAATGTGATTCATCTTGACTTGAAAAAGTCTTTTGATCAAGCAAAAGCATACTAAAATTCAGGAAAAAAAAATGGGTGAGCCTGTTTTGCTACTTACATTTTTTAACATCACAACTTCAACTGAAGGCCAAGTAACTAACATTAGAAGTTCCTACGAACTGAGAGTAAAAACTGAATTACTGATGCCAAGCTAGCTCTTACACAGATATCTAATGCACAAGAAGGTACCATCAGGAGGGCTGTATCTCAAGCTAGTATAAATCAACCTAACTTTATTTTTAAGTCAGTACAGCAATGCTGATTAACACCAGGTGTAGGTCTGGACAGAAGAACTCTGAAGAAGAATGAGAAATTAACAAAATTCCTCAAAGGATAGTCTTAGCATTGATGAAGATGTTTATGTTACTGCCATCTTCTAGGTAATCTTTGGACAAAGCCACCAGATCTCTGAGTCAGTTTGACTGGGAGCTCTGTGGCACAGGTGACAGTGGTGGGCCAGCTGCCCACCACATGCTAACCACCTTAGCCTATTTTCTAAATAAGCTATGAAAAGGTCAAAAGATTCAGGTTTTCAGCACAGATGAAAATAAATAATGAAAATAAAAACAGCTGATTTGTTTCCAGCTTTTCCAAGTAGCTTCAAATTTTTATTTTTATTTATTTTTTTAAATCCTCCATTTAGACAAGCATGTGTACGTTTTCCAGAAGATCAAAAAAGGGACTCATAAGCACTCTTTATACTCAAGAATCAAAGCCACTTGTTCACTAATTCCTGTTTTAACCTTGCAGTCTTTAGGATGCAAGCATCCCACTGCACAGCAAGTTTAAATGTCAAAACTGATTTCATGCAGTTTGCATAGTCTTATGCAAATATCATATAACTCCTAGGGGATAGGACTCACAGAGAGAGGCAACCTTAGGCTACAACACCTTTTCAAAATTAGCTATAGCTTTAGGGTTGCTCCAGAACTTTTCATCTGAATCTGTTTTCTATTTCTCCCAAAAGTACATGTAATACACAGCATTTCACTTTACTGAGTTCTTAATAAATTTTGATTTCTAGCTGTGAGAGAAATTAGTCTAACAGAAATCTAAGGGTCCCTGAGATACATTTCATTGCATAATCAGAAAGAATATGACAGAAAATATAGTATAAACTTTCCTTAAGAGAAATACACTAGAGTTAATCATATCTGATAGAAATACCACCAGATCCTAATCAATCTGTGTAGATGCAAGTATTTTTTGAAACTGCATCTGTTAGCTGTGCTAATCTGCTTAGCTTCAGTGAATCTATCTATTTTAATTACTTGATGTTCCCCCAGTCAGATGTGCAAGGGACACATCACCAGGTTTTTGTAAAATGTGATATCCTAGTTCTCTGCTTTAAAATATTTTATACTCACCTTGAAAAGAGAAAATTACTTGAATGATGAATAATTACCTGTGACTTAGCACACATTAGCAGTTACTCAACACCTACAGTCTTACTCTCCTAACAGTACTTAAAAAGATGCTAAACTTAGCACTATATTCATAGTAATTTACACTAGGCAGTGTATTCTACTTAAATTAATGAAATATAAATGAAAATCCATTCCTGTATTTTTGCCATAAACTACTGAAATCCCTGTAGCAAACACACACACACACACGAAGTAAGAATTTTGGGGTTTTCTTTAAAGCATTATTGTGTCTACTATTTCCCAAGTAATTTTTATATTGCTATAGAGTATTGGGGTATAGTGATATAATGATGTGTTTGTAAAAAGGTAAGTTTAAAATAAAGCAACTGTTTCAGCAGTTTTGAGGGAACAAGCTCTGCATCAAATGAAATGAAAAAGACTTTCTGTCATTTCATCAGTCCTTCTGCCCTTGCAGTTGCTAACATTAGGTACCTCTCCAGAAAACCCTTGCATGAGATGTATTACAGAGCCCTGCCTGCAGTAGCTGCTAATGACTTTCTATTGTCACTCAGCAATGGCTGGGTTGTTCTAATTATTCAAAGTATCCTTGAGATCAGGCAACTACGTCTATTTAAGGAGAGAGGATTATTTTCTCCCTCTGACTTCGTACTTCAGGAGGCCTGAAATTCACTCTCTGAGAAGAGTCACCAAATGCTGCATCTAACTGTGTGACACTGCACAATGCAAATACAGGCAAATAGATGTACTTTGTTACTATTGAAAAAGGTAGTGGAATAGATACAGAACTTGATCACGATTTAGGAATAAATAATTTTTCTTAGCTCTGACCCAGCAATATTTCCCTGTTTACAGACTTCAGAGACATGAGTTTCCCAACCCTTTCATGGATGTTTGATAATCATAAGAACTTATAATTTCAATACAGCATTTAATTTATATCTGCCATTGTTTCTTGTGAAAATGGATCTGAGCAGCAGTCCAGATTTAAAATAAAGTTAGTTCTTATAATAAATGTAGAGAAATCTTAATTTAGGCATCTAGAAATACCTTCAGAAGTGATAGTTTACATCTTTAGTCCACTGAATACCTTTTTCTTTCCTCCAAGCACACCATATATTTTTGACCCTTTGGTCTGATTTTACCCCAGTGCAAATATAAAAAAAAAAAATAGGGTGTGCAAATTAAATTCCAAATGGTACTTAACAGATATCCTAGATTGTATTGATGAAATAATTGTAAATATGATAATCAATTTCAGATGTGTTTGAGAGGCATATTTTGTGGAGAGCTATTCCAAACCACTTGAAGTCTTGCCTTTTGAGGTGTATATTTTGAAATGGCCACAGACATATTGAAGGAAGTGAGAATCATTCTCACATTAAAGGTAGGAAAGCTATGCAGAGACTCAAAAACAAGTCTGGCCAAGGTGCCCCGTTCTCCCAGCTTGGCTGGTGCACAACTACAGTGTTGCCAGTGGTACTGATCTTGTGCAATGGAAGAATTTGTTCCAAGATCTGCAAGTGAGAAAACAAGTGCTTTCAAAGACAAGGAATGCATGGCTCAGAGAAAAAGATGACCTAAGTACACACTCCCAGGAGGCTTTCTAGGTGACTTAGAACTCCATTAAGGCTACTCAGACTAAATGTGGAAGCAGTATGAAAGAAACAGGTTTTTTGTGAAGTTAATCAATTAATTACTTAATTACTTAAATATGCTAATTTTCTGTGCTGTGAAACCTGAAGAAAAAATGAACAAAAAATCCCTCCTTGTGTGCATGAATCTTCTTTTTTTCCAAAAGGGTTAACAAAAATCAAGATTTTGAGTAATTTGCAGAATTCTGGTTTCATTGTAGCTTTCAGGAACAGTTCAATTCCATTCATTCAGACACTTACAGAGACGTTCTCAAAATTATACAGCACATTATAAAACTTGTCACTTTTACAGAAGGTGTCTATTTCACTTGACTCTCATTGATATTGCAATTAAATAAAATAAGAATAATCTATTTACAGTAGATTGGCTGTCCTGGAGTATTTGAAATGTATTATCTGACTATTTAATTATCCCAGAACATACCTGGACATAAATAAATTTCATAATGGGTATCTCTTCTGTTGTGTTTTCTGTTTTCCTTCTTTTTGTTTGTTTGTCATTTGCCTGTTCCTCTTGCTCTAATCATAATCATGTCCCATAAATCTTAAAAACAAATTAATTAATATATAAATAAAAGACTAAACAAAACAGTAGTACAGAGATTTTTAACAGAGGATATTCCACTCCAGGAAGTGTTCCGTTTTCTATTCTTGATGTCTTTTTGTGACCTTGAGCATATAGCTGAGACTTACTCTGATTGTACTCCATACTCAGATGAGGTAGTGTAATGTTTCTACTGCCTACAGTGACTTTTATATTTGGTGATGCTAACTGACCTTCATATTCATAGGATCACAGAAGGGCTCTACTGAATATCGTCTAGTTCATCCCCCTGGTCAGAGAAGGGTCACCACAGCAGGTTGCCCAAAATCATGTCTAGCTGGATTTTGAATTTCTCCAAGGTGGGAGACTCTATAAAATATTTCTGGGCAACCTATACCAGTGTGTGATGTATACAGTAATTTATTTTTTTCTTGTGTACAGATGGAATTTTGAGTTTTAATTTGTAATCTTTGTCACTGGACACCACAGAAAAGAGCCTGGCTCTGTCTTTTCACAGCTTCCATTCAGGTGTTTCTATACACTGTTAAGAACCCACATGAGCCATCTCTTCTCCGGAATGAACAGTCCAAGCTCTTTCTGCCTTTGCTCATAGGAGAGGTGATCCAGTGCATTCATCATCTTTGTGGTTCTTCTCTGAATGCTCTCAAGTGTGTCAATACTTCTCTTGTAATGAGGAGCCCAGAACTGTACCCAGCATTCCAGGTTGGGTACACCAGAACTGAGTAAAGGTCAGTGATCACCTCCCTCCACAGCAATGCTTCTCCTAATTCAGACAAGAGATTGGGTTGCCTGGTTTGTATTGAGGTGTTGCATTTTACTTCATATGTGAGTCTCCAGATGGTGTACTTTCCTATCTGAGCAGACATTGTTGCAAAAATAGTTGCATAAATGGCTGTTATCTGTCCATGAAAGTAAAAAGGATATTAGTAGCTGAAACATGTTAGCAAAAAAAATTCCACTGTTAGGTAATGATTTTTTATTCCATTTGGATTTTAGTCAGATCACATTTGTATACCTCACCAAATATTCTGGCCATTGGTACTCTGGAAGTAATGTAGGTAGAGCTTCCTATTGTTTCCCCCATGTACTGCCCTCTCAGTCACACATAAATGAGCACAACAGAAGAGAAACTT
Source organism: Aythya fuligula (assembly GCF_009819795.1). Taxonomy (NCBI): domain Eukaryota; kingdom Metazoa; phylum Chordata; class Aves; order Anseriformes; family Anatidae; genus Aythya; species Aythya fuligula. The sequence goes on along the minus strand of NC_045593.1, from coordinate 70,253,377 downwards.
CTTTCTGCAGTACACATTATTGAAGGAAGTAACTGATTTACCATCTTGTACATCTGAAAAAAAAGCTATGAAAATCAAGCTCCAGATGAATACATAAAAAAAGAAATAATATATGCATCAACTTTAACAGCCTAATGCCAACTGTATCTGTTGTAGATTCCTCCTGGGAAAGGATGAGTTTGTTTAAACATGTGTTATTCATTTATGTAGCTGCACCTATTATTTTCTTCCTTTCAGCTCATTTAAAAATCAAATGGGAATGTGTCTATTTTTATTATGCAAAATGTTGTCATTCCGTACAACAGTGAATGGGATAGAGTTGTTCAGACTGATGCTGTAAAACTAGATTAAAGCTTCATAAATAATTTGAAAAAATTATCTTTTCCTGTCTTAAAAATCTACAGAAGTAAATCCCAAGAGTATTTTAAAACCTTTATTTTGGAAACAGCTTTGCTTTCTTTCTACAGTCATTATTTGCCACAAGTATATACAGTCCCCATTTTTCTAGGAGTATTTGTAAACAAATATACTCCCTTAACCTTTAGACCTGAAGCAGAAGTCTATTTTGTGTTGTGTTCAGATATAGCTCAAAGCACCTGCAATGCATCTTCCTTTCCAATGCACCATTTTTCCCCAGTCTGTGGAATCAGAAAGAATCACAATGAAGAATACAGATCATTCAATGACCAATGAACTTTGCTGAAGTTATCAAAAAACCCTGATGTACAATATTGGTACAATTAAAAATAAATGAATAAATAATAATAATAATTAAAACAAAACAAAACAAAACAAAACAAAACAAAACAAAACAAACTCTTCCCTTCTCAAATTTGCAGAAAATTTAATTGCACTGAATAACATAGCCTTCTTCCCCCACTCCAGTACCTAAAACCGAACTGGGACCTCCAAGAAAGCACAAGATGGACTCTTCATCAAGGAGTATATTAGGACAATGAGTATTGGTTTTAAACTAAAAGAGGTTAGATTTAGATTAGATATTTGGAAGAAATTCTTTATTCTGAGGGTGGTGAGGCACTGGAAGAGGATGCCCAGAGAAACCGTGGATGCCCAATCCCTGGAAGTGTTCAAGACTATGTTGCACAAAGGGCTTTGAGCAAACCAGTCTAGTGAGAGTCCCCAGTCATGGTTGGGGACTGGAATTAGACATCTTTAAGGTCCTTTCCAAGATGAACCATTTTATGATTCTATGATAATAAACGATGCCTCCATTTCCTACTTGTTTTAATTGCTTTACTTGCTTTGCACCTCATTTGGAGTATAATGTTTATTCTCACATGAAATATAGAGGGTTCTTGTTCTTTAATGAGCAATATTAATTAAAGATTTTTGCTCTCTTGATCTCATACAACCTGTAGTACTGAAAGTTGTGTAGTTTGGAAGTAGAGACTGTCAAGCAATGATAGAAACCATGCCCTGAGCAGTGTCTGAGTACAGAGATATGGCAAGTATGCTTCCATTGTTACGTAATGGAGAGAAATATCTCAGAGGAGGAATATATCTGGATACAGGTTCACATAAGCAACAGGAGGGTTTTTAGTGACTATGGGATGGAGCAACACAACTATTAGAGTAGAATCTGACATTCTGAGACTGAACTACTGAGACTGAGACTGAAGTGCTGAAAACAAACAGAATACTACACAGACTAAAAGGAATATATAACAGAAGTGTGTCTAAAAGAAGCTCATATAAAAACTGGAGAGGAGAAAAAATACATGGAATTTAAATAAGAAAAAAAAAAATACTAACAAAATTGTCTGGCACAAACCACAACACAACTGTGATTCCCATACAGAATGAACAGGCTGCACTTTACTTGCTGGCTGAGCCTGTAAGAGGACAATATTTGCTTTACAAAGATAGCAATATCATAATACCAGTGGCACGCACAATAACACAAACCTCACAAAGCTCAGAAATGATAAACTTTTGTATGCTTAGGTCAAAAGTGGTGTCTTCCAGAGCTTAGTACTGGGGCAAGTTCTCTTCAATATCAATGATCTGGATGAGAGGATCAAGTTCTACCTTGTTCATGGACAACACCAAGTTAGGTATGAGTGTTGATCTGCTAGAGGGTAGGAAGGCTCTGCAGAGGGATCTGGATAGGCTGGACCAATGGTCTGAGGCAAAATGTAAGTTCAACAAGTCCAAGTGCTAAGTCCTGCTATTGGAGCACAACAACTCCATGCAACACTACAAGCTAGGGGAAGAGTGGCTGGAAATCTGTCAAATGGAAAGGCACCTGGAGCTATTGGCAGATAGACAACTGAATGTGCACCAGCAGTGTACTCAGGTGGACAAGAAAGCCAACAGCACCCTAGCTTGTATTAGAAATAGCATGGCCTGCAGGACTAGGGAAATGATTGTCCCCCTGTACTCAGCTCTGGTGAGGCTGCACCTTGAGTATTATGTTCAGTTTTGGGCCCCTCACCACAAGAAGGACGTTGAGGTGGTGTAGCAAGTCCAGAGAAGGGCAACAAAGCTGGTGAAAGGTCTAGAGAACAAGTCTTACAAGACTGGTTGATGGAACTGTGTTTTTTTAGCCTAGAGAAAAGGAGGCTTTGGGAAGACCTTATCACTCTCTACAACTACCTCAAAGGAGGTTGTGTCAGGGTGTGGGTCAGCCTCTCTCCCATGCAACAAGCAAGAGAACAAGAGGAAATGGCCTCAAGTTGCACCAAGGGAGGTTTATGTTGGATGTTAGGAAAGATTTCTTCACTGAAAGGGCTGTGAGACATTAGAGCAGGCTGCCTAGGGAAGTATTTGAGTCACCATTCCTTCAGATACTCAAAAGACTTGTAGATGTGGTAGATGCAGTGCTTAGGTATATGGTGTAGTGGTAGACTTGACAGGTTAACCTTGCTAGGTTAATGGTTGGCCTTGATGATCTTAGAGGGTCTTTTCCAACCTAAGTGGTTCTGCGATTCTTTGTTTTTATCTCCTATACATGGAAAGTAGGAGCTATAGCAGTAGTTGTCCAAAAAATATCTAAGTCAGGTGTTCATTTTCTTAAAAACACTCAAAGAGCAGCTATCAGTTGTTTGAAGTCATGAAGTCAAAGACAAGTTAAAGGTAAGAGTTTAGAAGTGACTTAAAAGGTATCCTAAGGGATGGATAATTTTCAGTACTATCACAATTTAACTGCGAGTAAGGAGTGAAGAATTAGAACATTTGAGATGGGGCAGCACAGAAATTGCAAAATAATCCAGACATGAGGTCACTCAACTGCTCATAAAAACTACAAAATATGGAAGGTGGAGATATGGTTGTAGTCTCCAGGTTAGCAATAAATAGGAAAAAAACATTTCTCCTCACTGTAGAAATATGTTCATTTGCCTGCTTCACAAAACCATTTAAATGTGTTCCTGGTCAATGAGGGACATTCTACATGATTTGTGCCAGCTGGTTTTTGCAAGAGGATTCCTAACACTTTGATTTATAAAAGACTGAATTTTTCAAGCCAGCTCCCATCCATGACTCAGATATGCTCAAACAATGTGTATGGAAATCCACGTGAGCAATACAGTTTTCACAGCTGGGAATTCAGTAAGAATTTAGTTTGGTAAACCACTAGGTAAAGTGTTATCACTCTAATCCCTTGAAGATGAGGGAAATTATTATTATTATTACTTTAAGTATATTTTTTAATATCATTATACCTTTTATTATCATTATTCCTAAACAAATATTTCTAAGCTTTTACAGAGGAATATTTTAATGAATCTCTTTAACTCCTAACTTGCTTTTATATTTCATCATCTGGTTCAAAAGTATCTGTAAACAAACAAACAAACAAACAAACAACTTTCCATCAAGGTTTATATGATGGTCATGAATGGTGTTTACTCTCACAATCATGATTAACAAAGGAATTAACCCCATTCTCCTGTAGGCTGTATGGTCTGTGGGACAGCGTTTATTCACCTTTATAGAACCTTAATCCAGAGGAACTGTGTGGGTGTTAGATTTAGCTGCTACTTTTATGGAAAGTTTGCATTAGTCCTTATTAATACAAGGGATGATGCATTTAATTTCTTTTTGCAAAATTCAGAGTTGGTTCTCTGATAGTTGAATAATATGATATTACTATATGTTTTAAGAGGTTATGGTGAATTTCTGCAATACTGAAAAAGCTGTAGAAATATCAGCTTTTATACATGGTGTGAGTATCTCATTGTCACTCAACAAATTATGCTGTTTCTCATTAAAAATAGTGATGTTTCAGTCAACTCAAAATAAACAGCTAACATTACCTTTAATAGCTCTACAGCTTAAAGTGACATCTCCAAATGTTTTCTAAAAAGCAAAATTTAGTTACTTTATTAGAACTTACTGAAGCATTTCATGAAATCAGACAGCTTACTGTAGCCAAGAGAGTGACTATCTATCAAGGGAAAGAAGGGAAAATGAAACGCAATTTGTGTCTTTATTCTTTTAGTGTAAGGTGAAATTACAAACATTATGGAGATTAAGAAAGTTTAATTTAGACAAAATAATTACATAAAAGATATTGAAATATTCACCAGACAAGTGAGAACTGTAGTGGGTATTTTGGGAAACTGGATTAAAAAACTTAAGCACATCTACCAAAAGTTTAGGTTGATCTAATTGTAAACATTTTTCTGAACTACTTTAGAGGTTTTTAATCTGATTTATGCAAAGAAAAAATAATGTTTTCTGCTAGCAGAAACGTGAGTTATATTTTTACTTTCTTTGTAAGATTATTAATTGAATTGTTTACCTCCCTGAATAAACTGGTCTATGTTGTTTCATCATGTATTTCCCAGTCCTGCACTGAGCTGTGGATAAATGGATACCAGTGAGCCCTTCCATCTCACCTCCTATATCAAGGCAGACAGGGGCCTGTGTTCTGCACAAGCATCAGAATTGAAGTCCCCATCATTTTTTAATGCTATGTACTATTACTCTCAGATTTGCTTTGAGCATGGTGTTAAACAACACCTATACAGCCTAGTGTGTAAAGTAGGTGTGTGCCAGCTATGCTAAATTAAATTAAATCTTTCTGCCCTTGTACTTTCAACCAGTCATCCTCTGTCCTCTGAAATAAAGAAAATCACTGTTTCTATTCATTTGCATTTCCACATGTAGATTTTACAGAGCTTCAACATCATCCCCTATATATATGTAAAGCCTTTAACAGAATGCTACAGCTGCAATACATTACAATAATACTAAAAGACTTATAGTACTGTACAACATACCTGTGCCAGGGAGGTAGAACGGGAACTTGGCAAGAGGAGGAAAAAATATACCCAAATTTTCTATGTCCGATATATTTTTTATATGAAAATAAAACAAAAGCATTCTGCAAAGGATGTTAGTTTAAAATAGATAGATAGATAGATAGATAGATAGATAGATAGATAGATAGATAGATAGGTAAAAATTATTCAGGTAATTTCAGAGATGATGAGATCAAGAATGAATTTAATTTTAAAGGTAAACATTGCCTGAGAGCAACTCCTATCACATGACTAATGAGGAAAATCATCAGGATATCTCTGGCCAGCTTTATCCCTCTTCTAAGTCAACTAATATTTGTAGAGTAAAAGTAGAAATAATTTTGATCATCTTGACAGTAGATGAATAACCTTTCCCATATAAATAAAGAGTAGTAATCCTGATGTATGTCACAGGAAAGTGATAGAAGTTGCAGTAGAAAGAGTTTGGATGGTGCCAGAGGAGCAACAGCCAAGATCCCAGGCTCTCCAGGTGCAGTGACCAATCTTACCAGAGCACTGTGCTGCTCCTTTTATTATATAGTATTTGGAGGAATCTATACCATGCACCCATCGCCAATGATATTTTCCCCTTTACTTCATCTCTTTCCTAACCCAGCAAAATTATGTTTGGTTCAGAATCTCTCCCACTTCACAGATCAGAAAAGCTCACTGCTTTCTTTCTTCTGTTTTGTTTTGATTTGATTTGATTTGCTTCGCTTTCTCTTAAAGATCATAACTCTCAGAGCTCAAGCCTAATAAGTCATTCACTTCCTCCCATGTATAAGCATCCACCCACACTTGGCTTTTATTTCCTGTTTCAACTTATTTATTAGGCCTTCTAGATATGTATGGATTCCCTGGAAAACAGTCAGTCCTAGCCCTTTTTTTTTATTTGATGTTGATGAAGTGTATGTATTACAAAACCGCAGTAAGCATATCTGTAGAGGTGTGTCTCTAAATAGCATATAGTATGCATAAGACCAACAATGCATATACACACGTACATGTTTTTATATAATTACATTTACATTTGCATTTAGAGTTTGCATCTATCTGTGAGATTCAAGTAAGGTTGGAAGCTATCTGAGACACTTTTGTTATCATTAGGCCTAAAGCAAATGTACACCAATGTTGTTCAGGCACTTAGCTGCACAAGTACTACAGAAACTTTTCCTGTTGTTTTTGCATACCTCTACTTCAAGCAGTTTTTGACTACACAGGGCTGGCACAACACCTACAAATTCACTGCCTCACTCCACCCTCTCCACATCTTTTAGGCCATTCCTTGACACTGTCACCTTTAATTAGGTTTCTCTAATTCAAATAAAAGTAAAAAGCTTCCTAACACAGAGGAATCAGAAATACAGTTTACAGTTTATCAGGAAGGCTAGCATCACACAGTTGTTCACTCACTCAACCCATACCTGCAGTGCGATGGGGGAAAGAAACAGAAAAAAAAAAAAAAGGAGGGGTGGGGGAAGGAAAGGGAAGAGGAGGGTAAAAACTCACAGGTTGAAATAAAGGCAGTTTAATTGAACAAAAAAGGAAGAGATAATAGAATAATAATAGTAAAAGTATATATATACAAAGTAAATGATGCACAATGCAATTGTTCACCACCTGATGCCCAGTCAGACCCCAAGCAGCAGCAGCCCCCCACTCCCTGGCTAAATCTCCCATTTTTATTGTTCATCATGATGCCACATGGTATGGGACAGCCCTTTGGTCCATTTGGGTCGGCTGTCCTGGCTGTGTCCTCTCCCAGCTACTTGTGCCCCAGCCTTCTTGCTGACAGGACAACACACGAAGCTGGAAGCTTGGCTCTGTGCAAGCACTGCACTGCAACATCAAAAAACACCGGTGTGTTATCATCATCATTCTTGTCCTATGAATACACTCCCTGACAAAATGTCCCTCCCCATCTTTCCTATAGGCCCCCTTTATGTACTGGAAGGCCACTATATGGTCTCCTCAGAGCCTTCTCTTCTCCAGACTGAACAACCCCAATTTCCTCAGCCTATCTTCATAGGAGAGGTACATATCTTTGATCATCCTCATGGCCTTCCTTGTCCTAATACTTCCATGTCCTTCTTTTGCTGGGGGCCCCAGAGCTGAAAGCAGTACTCCAGGCGGGGTCTCATGAGAACAGAGCATAGAGAGAAAATCACCTCCCTTGATCTGCTGGCCACGCTTTTTTCGATGAAGCCTGGGGTACAGTTGGATTTATGGGTTACAAATGTTCATTGCTGGCTCATGTTGAGTTTCTCACTAACCAACATCTCCAGGTCTTTCTCAGGGCTGCTCTCAACCCATTCTCCCCCCAGCCTGTATGTGTGTTTGGGATTGCCCCAACCCAGATGCAGGACCTTGCACTGGGCAGTGGTGAAATTCATGAGGTTCACACAGACCCACCTCTCAAACCTCTCCAGGTTTGAGACATCCCTATGGATGGCATCCTGTCGTTCCAGCATATCAGCTGCACCACACAGACCACTGTAGTCAGTAAACTTGCTGAGGATGCACTCATTGTCACTGTTCTTGTCAATTTACATAGAAGTTAAACTGCATTGGTCCTAATATTGACCTTTTAGGTGTTGAACATTACTTGTCACTGATCTCCACTTGGACATTGAGCAATTAATCACAATTTTCTGAGATCAACCAGACAATTCCTTACCCACCAAGCAGTCCATCCATCAAAACAGAGACAGTGTCAAATCATAGAATCATTAAGGTTGGAAAAGACCTCCAAGATCATCTGGTCCAACCATCACCCTACCAGCAATATCACCCACTAAACCATGTCCAACCACATCCAAACTTTTCTTAAACATCCCCAGGGATGGTGACTCCATTGCCTCCCTGGGCAGCCCGTCCCAATGTCTGACTACTCTTTCTAAGAAATGTCTCCAAATTGAACCTCCAACCTGAATTCTTCTTGAATTCTTCCAACCTGAACCTCCCCTGGTTCAATTTGAGGCCATTCCCTCTAGTCCTATCACTAGTTATCTGTGGGAAGTGGTCAACTTGCAGCTCCCCACAACTTCCTTTCAGGTAGCTGTAGAGAGCAATAAGGTCTCCCCTGAGCCTCCTTTTTGCCAGACTAAACAATCCTCAGCTGCTCCTCAAAGGATTTGTGTTCCAGGCCCTTCACCTTCTTCGTAGCCCTTTTCACCATCTTCTGGACATACTCCAGGGTCTCAATGTCCTTCTTGTAGTGAGTGGCCCCGAACTCAACACAGTATTCCTGGTACAGTCTCACCAGAGCAGAGTGCATGGGGATGATCACCTCCCTGATCCTGCTGCCTACACCACTCGATACAAACCAGGATGCTGTTAGCCTTCTTGGCCACCTGGGCACACTTCTGGCTCATGTTCAGGCTAGCATTAACCAGCACCCACAGATCCTTCTCCTCTGCACAGCTTCCAAACCACTTTGCCTCAAGCCTGTAGTGCTGCATGGGGGTGTTGTGGCCAAAACGCAGGACCCAGCACTTAGCCATGTTGAACCCATTGGCCTCTGCCCATTGATCCATCCTGTCCAGGTCCTTCTGCAGGGCCTTTCTACCCTCTGACACATCAGTACTTTCCCCCAGCTTGGTGTCATCTGCAAACTTACTGAAGGTGCATTCAATTCCCTCATCTAAATAATCAATAAAGATATTAAAGAGGATGGGCCCCAACAGCAACCTCTGAGGAACACCACTCATGACTGGTTGCCAGCTGGATTTCACTCCATTCACAGCCATTCTCTGGGCCCAGCTGTCAAGCCAGTTTTTAACCCAGCAAAGAGTGTACCTGTCACCATGAGCTGCCAGCTTCTTCAGGAGAATACTATGGGAGACTATGTCAAAGGCTTTGCTGAAGTCTAGATAAGCTACATCAACAGGCTTTCCCTCACCCACCAGGCAGGTTACATGGTCATAGAACAAGATGAGGTTGGTCAGGCAGGGCTTGCTGACTGGGTCATGCTGACTTGTCCTACATATACTGTGTGATTGCATTCAAGATGACCTGTTCCATCACCTCTCCTGGCACCGAGGTCAGGTTGACATTCCTGTAGTTCCCCAGGTCCTCCTTAAGACCCTTCTTATAGAGGGGTGTCACATTAGCAAATCTCCAGTCATGCAGGACCTCTCTGGATAACCATGACTGCTGATAGATGATGGAAAGTGGCTCAGCAATCACAATCACCAACTCCCTCAGCACCTTTAGGTGGATCCCATCTGGTCCCATGGACTTGTGACAGTCCGGGTGGAGCAGCAGGTCTCTAATTGTTTCCACCTGAAACATGAGGGGATCCTTCTGTTCTTCGTCCCAGACTTCCAGCTACAGACAGATGTAAAGAAGGCATTAAGAACATCAGTTTTTTTCTTATCTTCTGTAGTCATGCTTCCCCCTTGACCACTAAAGGATGGAGATTCTCCTTGGCCCTCCTCTTGCCATGAATATATTTATAAAAACATATTTTGCTATCCTTAACAATAGTGACCAGGTTGAGCTCATACTAGGCTTTGGCCTTCCTGATTTTTATCTGCATATTCTGGCGACTTCCTCAAAAAGGAGTCACCTACAACAATTACCCTTCTTTCCTTCTTGGTGGTGGAAGTCGTGAGGTATGGCATTGACTTCCTTGCTCTAGACAACCTCCTGTGTGGACCTTCTTCCACATCTTCACCTTTTCTTAAGTCCTGGTAGATGATGCCAGTTGCTCTTCCCCTATCCAACAGTACTGTAACCCTGCATAGAAGGACACAGATTTCTCAGGCACAATCTGCCCTTCGTGAAGAAAAGTTGGCTGTCACCAGTCACTTCCTTATTTTCTATGTGCCTTAGCATATTTTCCAGGAGGATCTGCTCTATGATCTTGCCAGGCACAGAGGTTGAGACTGATTGGCTTGTAGTTCTCTGTGTTTTCTTTTATTCTCTTTTATAAATGGGGGTTATGTTTTCCCCCTTACAGTAAGCTCTTACAGTAAGTAAGAGCTTCACCGTACTGCCATGACTTCCCAAATGTGATGGATAGTGGCTTAGCAACTTCACCCACAATTTCTCTCAGGACCTGCAGATACATCGCATCAGGTCCCATGGACTTGTGCACCTTCAGGTTCCTTACCTGGTCTTGAACCTAATCTTATCCTTCAGTGAGTGTTTCTTCATTCTCCTAGTCCCTGCCTTTGCTATCTGGGACCTGAGCTATGTGGTTAGAGCTCTTGCCACAGAAGCAAGAGACTGCCTCTGTGAGAGACAAGAGAGGCAAGAGGCAAAAATGAGGCAAAAAAGTCATTGAATACCTCAGCTTTCTCCATATCCCTGGTAACCATGTCTTCTGTTTCCTCCTGGAGAGGTTCCATGATTTCTGTAGTTTTCCTTTTATCAGTGATGCACTTATAGAAGACTTTTTTGTTGACCTTGATGTTTCTGGACAAATTTAATTCTATCAGAGCTTTAGATTTCCTAACATGATCCCTGGCTGCTCAGTTTCTCTGTATTCCTCCCAGGTTATTTATTCTTGGACAGGATCTCCTTGTTCCTCCATGCAGGCCTCCTGGCATTTTTGCCTGACTTCCTCTTTGTTGTGATACATCACCCCTGAGTTTGGAGGAAGTGATCACTGAATATTAAGCAGCTTTCTTGGTCCCCTCTCCCCTCCAGGGCTTTGTCCCATGGTACTCTACTAAGCAGATCCCTGAAGAAGAGTCTGCTCTCCCAACGTCCAGGGTAGGGAGCTTGCTGTGCCGCCTCCTTGCTGTCCTCTGGATCCTAGACTGTACCATTTCATGGTCACTGCAGCCAAGGCTGCCCTTGAGCTTCACATTCTCCACCAGCCCATCCTTGTTGGTGAGAACAAGGTCCAGCATAGCACCTCTTCTCAATGGTCCCTCTATCGCTTGGAGAAGGAAGTTATCATCAGTACATTTCAGGGACCTCCTGGACTGACTATGCCTATAGTCTCACTATTTAAAACAAAACAAAACTATACACCAAAAATCTCAAATAAGCTTTCACATTTAGGGAACAATTCAATCCCAATGTTTTTTATTGTGTACATTGGTACAGTGGTATCATCATGATCTAGTTCCACTTAAATCATATTTACAGTGTTTAGGCAGCACTAGTACCTGCTGGCCATTATAAAATATGTGGTCATTTTATTCAATGTGAAAGGAAACTAATTCCAAAACTGAGACAGAAATAAGAATCATTTCAGGAAAACTGTGAAGTACTGCATACAATGATTTGAATGGAGTGGCATGCAGAAGTTTATAAGCCAAACTTCATTTTAGTTTAAGATCCTCTCTGACTCCTACTCTAAACCACAGATTAAAAGTCTGATTTTCTCTCTTCTGTTGATGGAAAGGAAATGAAAAAATGTAGCAAGGAGACCTTCCATGACAGCTGTAATGAAAGCAAAGGCACGTATCTATAGGAACATTTGGGAAGTTTCTTGCAAATACAGATGATAAAATTGCAAAAATTTTACATGGGAAAAAAACTACTACAGCATGCCCATTTCACTTCCTACAGCCAATGTTTGCCTTTTTCTTTGTATTATTCCTAGTTTTTCTCTTTCTTAATAAGAAGAAACAGAAAACAAAAACAAAAACAAAAAAAAACATAACAAACAAAAAGCACAGGATCATCTGTAAACTAATATCACAGAAACATATATCAAAATCAGAATGATGTCTAAATTCAAATTCTTCCCTGAAGATGTTGTCATGTGCTGTTATTAAGTTTAGTATGTACTGCCAACAGTATTTGATAGGCATTTAATGTTAGCTGTTGACTTTTTCTGTGTGTGCAGACCTAAAAATAATGCAAAGCAACTTCTGTAAATTAAATCTTTAAAGCCTTTACCTTGTGAGAGAACTACATCCTATCTATCACAGATTTGTCAAAGCAAATGACATATTATCTAGGCAAAAATTGCCTTGGAGCAGAACATAAAGTCAAGAGCTTTGGTGTCACTGAACATAAATAATGTTCTGGTAGAGGCACTTAGGGGAGCTAAATGTATACTAATGGCTAAAAAATAAAAGACCCCAGGTGATGGTGTGAATTTAAAAGATATATAACATTTTTTTGTGAAAGGATATCATTAATGAGGTTTTCTTTTTTTTTTTTTTTTTTTTTTTTTTAGCTTGAAAGCAATCCAATATATGTTTTTTAATCCTGTAGAGAAAATGAAATGTTTGCTCTGGTACAGCAGTGAGAGTACAACTAGCATTTTGTTTTGTGCCTCAGGGGACTGACTTACATGGGCCTCTGGAGACAGCATGGCTCCAGGAGGAGAAACATGTTACAGATGACAAGCAATTTAGCCATTAGGGAGAACAGCATTGCTGTCATACACTTTTATTTTTTTGGGGGAAAAAAAAAAAAAAAAAAAGATAGTGGGAGATGATAGCTGCCTAACTGGCCTCAAATTAAGAACAGTAGATATCACAGTGGCAAAAATGCATGTTTGATGAACAAACTCAGGAAAAACACAGGCAGGCAATACAAATACTAGCACTGACACACAGAAAAAGTCTGAGACCTGTCTGGGTTTGTAGTTATGAACTCTGTCCCACAGCTCTTACCACTGCAGGTAACTGCACCAATTTTCCTCCCAGACTTTCTCTCCTGTGAAGGATGTGTCTCCTCCTCCTTCAGAAGTGGAGGCTGGTTGCAGCAGAGCCCAGCTGGTCAGCCACAAGTCTTCTCTGAGGGTGGAAAGTTCCCGCTGCTCTTTTGTGGGCAGAAAACAGCATTTCATGAGCTAACACTCCTTCATGGGAGCACATGTGATAGGACAGGTCTGACAGAAAATACATCTAAAATTCCCACTCATGTCCGTGAGACTTAGATGCAACTATACAGGCTAGTTTGCATTAGCTGCTTCTCCAAGGGCTCCTGTAACTTGATGCTGCAGGCTCGAAGCAAATGGTCATCACATACCCTCATTACTTCATCAGATCAAACATTTCATTTTTCATTGATGTAGCTGCTGTTCAAGTTAGAAAAGCTTCATCTCCAAGTGATGTGGTCTGACCAAACACTTTCCAGGTCTTCCTCATAGTCACAAGACAAGCGACAACCTCCAATCATAACAGATGGTGCCTGCTTCAGTTAGGCATAACATTTTCTTGTGAAATGCTTTACAAAAAGCAGTTGAACAGCTCCTTTCCTAGACTTTTAATCAAATTAAATTAGATAGTATTGCATTAACTTAGAGCACGAGGATTGCAGAAAAACCTCCCATATGGAGAGATCTTGACAGCTATCCACTTCTCAAGTATATTGTGACTTCCTTTTGCTTTAAAGCAATTTCACGACCTCATGAGTCTGCTTCCCTATGCCTGATACTTCTCATAATCATGTTCTCAGTCCCATATGGGTTCTCCTAAGAGTCTCCTTCATGTTCTTATTTATTTTCTAGCAGTCAGAAATACAAAGAGTATCTGCTTTAGGAGCTTTATATCATAAACATTAAGAAGGTAGTTTCAACAACAGAAGCAGGTAAGCAGGTAAGAGAAATAACTTCTGTTTTAATCTGTATATTTAAAAATCAAAATATAAAGAATAACAAATTAAGTGTAGGAATTTTTTTTTTTCACTGTAAAGCAAAAGCAGAGACTAGGCAAATCTCACAGCACCTGGGCAATGATAATATCAACAAAACATAGAGCTTTGTGTAAGTATTTCTATCACTTTCCCATCAAAATTAGAACTTTAAGCAAACAGATGAACAACAAATTTAAATGTCTTAGAAAATGCATAGACATTTACATATACAATGGTAGGAGGATTTTTTAAAAAACTTCTCACATTTTTTCTATTCCATACTACTGATAGATAGTATGATATCTGATCTGATATTGCAGATTAAAATTATCAAACTATGTTTTCTGAATAAAGAAATCAAGAAGACCAACACTATCAACAGTGGCTGTTTTTTATGATGCTAGCATAAAGGGGGTCTGATCTAGATAGTGCATGTCAGGTTTTTCAGATTTCAGGCCAAAGGTACATCTGTTTATTTGTTTTAGAAAAATAATAAAATAAAATAAAATAAAATAAAATAAAATAAAATAAAAAAATAAAATAAAATAAAATAAAATAAAATAAAATAAAATAAATAAAATAAAATAAAATAAAAATCTTGTTTAAAGTTTTTTTTTTTTTTTATGTAATATAATTTAATCTTATATTTACAAGAATTACCTTGATTTTTTACTATCCTACTTCCCCCATGTTCCTCCTCTAATCTGAGCAAAAAGTATTTTTATATATACTATTTAAACCTGTGTTTTTTTTTTTATGGGCATGCAAATGTCTTTATAAATTGAAAGATACTCTTGGTTTTGGAACCTCTAACATACAATTTTTTAAAAAAACTTTGGAAGTTTTGGAACTTCAATGAAGATAACAGCCTTCAGAACATAAAGACCACATTACCAGTACATTCTTAGTATCCCCCTCCCAAAATATTTTGAATTAAATTAAATATTTCTTTGAAGATTCAAAACTTTCCTTTAAGTATATTTGATATAGATATGGAAAGCCTCATTTCTTTTACTGATATATGCTTGTCCAGTCTGCAAAAACTGCTTCTACAGTAAGCCCAAGGATTTTCATTTTCTTTATAATCAATATCAGAGTCTTTCAAACAGTGAACATTGCAGCAAAGGTCAGAAACATTTTTTTAATAGCATTTAACATGCAGTTAGCTTTCAGTTCTGAATAGTTCTTAAGAGAAGAAGAAAGAATGTAAACATTTATTATGATATTTATATAGCAGCTAAGCTCTGAAAGCCTTGAACAGGTTGCATTTGATGTGTTTGGGGAAAAAAAGAAAAGAAAAAAAAAGAAAAGAGGTAAATGAAAAGAAACTTTCACACACCTTTCCTATTTCTTGAATCTAATCTCAGCTCTGGGTGCATTTTTCAACAGATAATGCTGAGTGATGCAGCAAGGAAGCCATTTAGCAACATTTAAGTGAAATGATCTTTTTGCAAGTTCCTGTGGTAAATAGTATCCACTGATCTCTGTCAGTCCATGATGTTTCATAAACATCCATTGTACCTAGGTCTCAGCTCATCAACAGGCTTTGAGAAGTCAAACTCTTCATCCTCCAGGCTAGTTATCTTAAGTACCATTTACAGAATTTCTTCTGTATTACAGGATTCTTTACAAGATATTCTTGATACCAGTCTTCTTATCTCTTGTTACCTTCCTCCACATTTTAAATTAAATCACCACTCCTTCCCAATTCTTCTATTTTCTATTCTTGCCAGCATGTCAAATTCGACTTGAAGCAAAGGTTACACATGCTTTTTTTCCTCTAAGAAATTCCTCCATGGTCAGGAGATGTACCTTCTGCCGCTTCTCAACTGCTGAGATGAGTGGTTGGAGAGCTGCCTGGCAGAGAAGGACCTGGGAGTGATGGTGGATAGTCGGCTGAATATGAGCCAGCAGTGTGCTCAGGTGGCCAAGAAGGCCAACAGCATCCTGGCTTGTATCAGAAACAGTGTGACGAGCAGGGCTAGGGAGGTGATTGTCCCCCTGTACTCAGCTCTGGTGAGGCTGCACCTTGAGTACTGTGTTCAGTTTTCGGCCCCTCGCTACAAGAAGGACATCGAGGTGCTCGAGCGAGTCCAGAGAAGGGCGATGAAGCTGGTGAGGGGCCTGGAGAACAAGTCCTACGAGGAGCGGCTGAGGGAGCTGGGCTTGTTCAGTCTGGAGAAGAGGAGGCTCAGGGGTGACCTTACTGCTCTCTACAGATACCTTAAAGGAGGCTGCAGTGAGGTGGGGGTTGGCCTGTTCTCCCACGTGCCTGGTGACAGGACGAGGGGGAATGGGCTAAAGTTGCGCCAGGGGAGTTTTAGGTTAGATGTTAGGAAGAACTTCTTTACCAAAAGGGTTGTTAGATACTGGAACAGGCTGCCCAGGGAAGTGGTGGAGTCACCATCCCTGGAAGTCTTTAAAAGACGTTAAGATGTAGAGCTTAGGGATATGGTTTAGTGGGGGCTGTTAGCGTTAGGTAGAGGTTGGACTTGATGATCTTGAGGTCTCTTCCAACCTAGAAATTCTGTGATTCTGTGATTCTGTGGTTCTGTGATTCTGTGCTTAGGAGGCACAATAAGGAATTTCATGGTTAAAGTAGTTGTGTTATGCTGCCTTTAATAAAGAACCCTACTGATTTTTAAGCAGTATGTAAATTATAATAAAAGAGTGCAATAGAGCAATATCAGTAAGCAGAGAGAATATTTAGCTAGTAAGAGATAATGAAATTGTACAACATCTTCGAAGTAAACGAATAGGCTCTGTTTTGCCCCTTGATCCTGGCTGATTCTTCCAAAATATGAATACTAAGTTAACATAAACTTTTTTTTTTTTTTTTTTTAAGATTATATAGGTTCACACAAATCAAGTCTTGAAAGCAGACTGAAAAGTAGAAATGGGTTGTGGCAAAACAAGAACAATGATTCCACTTTTTGCAGTTCACAGAAAATCAGTCTCCAAAATATCTGATGTTATCACATGAATTACAAGTAGAAATGCTCACCAGCGGAACTAGTTGGGCTTCTTGAAAGGGACAGAATGCTGCTGAGCTGCTCAACAGTGATTTACAGGGGTAAGAGAGAAAGAGAGAGAGGAAATAAAAGATAAAAAGGAGAATAGAAAGAAAAAGAAAAAGAAAAAAAAAAAAAAGAAAAAAAGAGAAAAAAAGAAAAGGAAAAGAAAAGAAAGGAAAAGAAAAGAAAAGAAAAGAAAAGAAAAGAAAAGAAAAGAAAAGAAAAGAAAAGAAAAGAAAAGAAAAGAAAAGAAAAGAAAAGAAAAGAAAAGAAAAGAAAAGAAAAGAAAAGAAAAGAAAAGAAAAAAAGAAAAGAAAAGAAAAGAAAAGAAAAGAAAAGAAAAGAAAAGAAAAGAAAAGAAAAGAAAAGAAAAGAAAAGAAAAGAAAAGAAAAGAAAAGAAAAGAAAAGAAAAGAAAAGAAAAAAGAAAAGAAAAAAAGAAAAGAAAAGAAAAGAAAAGAAAAGAAAAGAAAAGAAAAGAAAAGAAAAGAAAAGAAAAGAAAAGAAAAGAAAAGAAAAGAAAAGAAAAGAAAAGAAAAGAAAAGAAAAGAAAAAAGAAAAGAAAAGCAATAATGTCAGAGACATTTGTTCATTTTGAAAACTGCAGAAATACTTTGTTTCTGAAGATAGTTGCTTCATACTGTGATTGCAATAGATCCTTGCATGACAAGTTTTTCTTTAAAAAGGTTAAAAGCACATTTGGTGCCTCCACTCCAATAAAAAATATTTTGTGCTAAGTGCTAAAAAGAGTTTTCCTGGTAGGCCTCAACTTGATATAGTATTAGCCAGTTAAGATGAGGAAATTCACAGGCTAGCAGAAATATATTCTATGAAAGACACTGTTATCTACACCAACCCCTTTTTAGAAATAGTTCAGTTGAAACGTAGTCAAACATCAGTTGAAATAGGTCTCTTCACATCTGCTTTAGCAAGGTATAGTGGTTTATTTAAAATAACAGAAGAAGAGATAAATGTAAATATCTATTTAATTCACGTAAAATTCCTTGTGTTTGACCTCTAGTCCTTACCAATTACATTGACATCACAGGGATTAAAACAAACATACCATTTTTTTTAATTTTTTTTTTCTTTAGGCAACCTTTCCTCCCTGTTTCACAGTTTCATTTCAGGTCAGAGATATTATTACAGACATCATCCTTGGAGCCTATGCTAGAAAGAAAGTAGCAGCAGTAGGAAGAATATCTGTTCAGTGTCATGAGGGAAATCAACGAAGAGGAAAAACATTACAGCTCTACAAAGACAAATCCACCAGCAACTCATCTAGCAACTAGACTTATGAACCTTTGGTGCAGCCTTTTGAGAAACACATTGCACTTTTTTTTTTTTTTTTTTGCTAATATTGCTTGATGGTGTTTTCTTTACTGCTTTTTACACCCCCAAGAAATTCCACACTGTGGATAAATAAATAAATAAAACCAGGAGAAGAAATTATTTAACTATTTTATTTGTAGGCAAAATAAAGAGGAAATGAAAAGACCTAAGAGTAGGATAGGATAGGATAGGATAGGATAGGATAGGATAGGATAGGATAGGATAGGATAGGATAGGATAGGATAGGATAGGATAGGATAGGATAGGATAGGATAGGATAGGGTAGGGTAGGGTAGGGTAGGGTAGGGTAGGGTAGGGTAGGGCAGGGCAGGGCAGGGCAGAGTAGAGTAGAATAGAATAGAATAGAATAGAATAGAATAGAATAGAATAGAATAGAATAGAATAGAATAGAATAGAATAGAATAGAATAGAATAGAATAGAATAGAATAGAATAGAATAGAATAGAATAGAATAGGAGTAGCAGTTCAGCTGGGAGAGACCTTTGGATCATCAAATCCAACTGTCTGATCACTTCAGGGCTAACCATCAGATAAAGCATGTTGTTGAGGACATTATCCAAATGTCCCTTGCACACTGGCAGGCTTGGGGCACCAACCACCCTCTAGCAAGCCTGTTCTAGACCACTCTCACATAAGAGAAATGTTTCCTCATGCCCTGTCTGACCCTCCCCTAGTGCAGCTGTGTGCTGTTCTCTCATGTCCTGTCATCGCTTACCAGGATGCAGAGACGAGCACCTCCCTCACTGCCTCCCCTCCTCAGGAAGCTGCAGAGGTCTCATTTGGTCTCATTTTCTCCAGACTAGACAAGCCAAGTGTCCTCAGCCTCATTAAAAAATGTTTTCTTCAAAAAAATCACATATTTTTCATTATTTTTGACAAATTCATATATTCAGGGCAAAAAGAAAATTACCATTAATAATAAGATATATATATATTAAAAATAAAATAAAATAAAATAAAATAAAATAAAATAAAATAAAATAAAATAAAATAAAATAAAATAAAATAAAATAAAATAAAATAAAATAAAATAAAATAAAATAAAATAAAATAATAAAATAAAATAAAATAAAGTGAATTTCTCTGTTCCACTTCAGTCAAAACTAGTATTACAAAAATGGGTTGTCAAGATTTTGACCTTTAAATTCTTTACTACATTCTTTACTACAACCAAGTGACCTATTGAAAGGAACTAAAACTTTTATATGAAAAACATTAGCTTGTTTAGCCTATGTTCTATTTTTTCAAAACTTTTTTAAAAACAAACAAACAAACAAAAAGCTTGTTCCGTTAACATTTACAAAATACATGTGATTTTTTCTTTCTCCAAAGAACTTGTTAGAAGGAAAAAAAAATCTTAATTTCTAACTTATGCTGCAATGGATTTAATCGTATCATATGTAATAATATACGTATTTCATATATTTAGAATACTTAACTAGGCTGAATGAATGTTAACAGTGAATTATAGCCATTATCACATTATCATGATAGATAGAAATTCTTGAGTGAAGCCCTGAAGTGCGTGGAGCAGATTCTCTCATGTGTAACAGCTCAGTTCAAGGGGTTACCCAACCATTTCCATCTCTGTTTTCTCTTTCTTTTTACCAAGGTTTGAAAGTACTCATGAAGCTCTATACTCTTAAAGCTTACAGGTTTTATTGGACACTGCACAGCAGAAAACTTCTGTAACAGTTGAAAGGTTTATCTCCTTTTTTTTTTTTTTTTTTTTCTTTTTTTCTTTTCCCCAGCAACAGGGAGAAGGGCAGTAGTGTAAGAGTCCAATTTCATCCCTTTTCTATTATCTGTAAGCCAACTGACACTGCAGTTATACCAGTGGTAATCCTGAAACAGAAAGGAGTCATCCAGGCATGCTATTGCAAGACTGAAATCTATACAAGTCTGTCTTTTTCCTTCCTATACTTCCATGTAATGATCTTGCATTCCTTCAGAAGAGCAGCCAAATTACAGTTTTCTATTGCTATAGCCACTGTTTATGAGGAACCCTATTAGGTTCTAATCTATTCCTCCATGCTTGTGGTTTTGCTGAAGAACAAAGAAAGACCACATTAGGAGCTCTTGTTAGTGCTATAATTTCAGAAATACTCATTCTTAACCCCATCAGTACCAGAAACAATAAGAGCAACCACAAATTATATTCAACAATGGGATAGAGATACTTTTCTTGGATATGATGAAAACAATTTTGAAAGTTAACTACGAGAAACTTTTACTTGTAATAGACTAAATGATTTATTCCTTCCTTTTTCTGAGTTATGGCTTTATTTTACAGATTTCACTGGTGTATACCAGTGATGAGAGTGTCATACCTTGGGAAAATGTGCAAGTGTCTTACCAAGGAAGGATAAATTTTCAGTATAGTAAATGATACCATGGGTCACCTATCTTTCTATAAATTCCGGTTGCTATTTTTCCTTCTTTAAGTTGCTATTTTTCCTTCTTTTTTTTTTACTTCTTTGTCTTTCAGATATATGAAATGTGACCATAATCAGCAGGTTCCATTTTTCTAATAGGACCAGTTTATTAACTGGTTATATACTGTTCTCTTTGTATTTTACTTTTTAACACCCTCTTCTCCCCCCTCAACTCCCCCCCCATCTTCCTCAGAGTGCACCTGACAGTGACCTGAAGCATATCCTTGGCAGATCCCAGAGACATAAGCATATCTCAGACTTCTGATCAATTTTTACATTGTGAGAAGGATCACTGAGAAAGTGTCCATAATAGAACCTCACAGGACAGAAAATGGAAGAATTTAGAGGTAAGACAGCAGCAACATCAATTTCAAAACAATATCAATACAGGACTAGAAGGTATTTTGAGCAAATGCGCTGATGACACCAAACTTGGAGGAGCTGTAGACACAGATAAGGGTGGAAAGGCCTTGCAGAGAGATCTGGACAGATTAGAGAGCTGGGCAATCACCAACCACATGAAGTTGGTAGTACCACATGAAGTAAAAAACAGGTTCACAGAAGGCACTAATCACCATGCCACAATCTCTTTTTTTATACTGCTGTCCTGGGCTGCATGTGTCTCTATCATTGTTGCCCGCTAACATCAGGCAGTTCCAAAGTTGTGTGAGAGCATAGCACATCCACACTATCTTTCTCGGTTCTTTCTAGCAGAGAAGTTAGGAGCTCACTTCAAAATTGTTTAAGTGGTTCAAGTCAGTGAGGAATGAGGATCATGCTTTAGTAGTGCCTTACTCTGGTAGATATATAGTGATGGTGCTCATAGGTGACTGGACCTCTTTCTGCTTGCAAATACAGTCAAAACCCTTTACAGATGAGTCTCTGAAACAGCTGAATAGAAAGAAAAGACTTGCAGAGAAAATTAAACATTATTGTTCTACCTGTCATTAAAAGGAAAGTGTTAAAGCTTTGAGCTTGTGACAACAGTCACGAAGCTTACAATTAGAAATAAGAAAAATCACCAACTTGTGGCTTTTTGTTGTTGTTGCTTTGGAAAAGAACACTGGGTACCATTTTCAGCTTTGCATCAAATCTTGTGCTTGTGTTTGTATAAAGCTGTTCATTCCTATCATAAGATATTTTTGTCTAAAGTTGAATTATTTCACCATCAAGGACTGAGGATCCAAGCTTACTAGCTAGCCATGAAATACAAATAAATGATAAAGGCAAATAATAATAATTTGAAATTGTATACAAAATGTGTAAGCAAATCAATAAATTCCTATTATCCTAATTTTTGTCATAAATGCAGCTAGTATCAGCCTTCCTAGATGTGTAGTACAGACTTTAATCATTGAATAATATTTAAAGCAGCCCACTTTCATCTTTCATTCATCAATTTGGCAATGACAAAATTACTGGTATGGTTCATCTTGCCTATTGAAAAAGTCATCATCTGAGTTTTATGATAAACATGCAGAGTTTCAAAGAAGAGTTCAGGCAGGTACCTATATAAGAACCAGGGAAAATACTGGATACAATGCCTTCTGCTTCCAGGACATTTCAGAAAATCATAGAATATCATAAGTTGTAAGGGACCCACAAGAATCTTCTTGTCCAAATCCTTTAATCCTTTCACATAGGAAAACAGTTTTCTGACGTATCTTAAGCACAGAAAATATTACAAAAAAAAAAAAAAAGAAAAAAAAAAAAAAAAGAGTATTAATAAATCCTAAGCACTTTTTGTCCTTTACAGTAGTTAGTAGTAACTCAATAAAAATTTAAAACTGCTTGACTGAAAGTATAACAAATTCTTTTCACAGTAAATTAAAAAAACATCTTTCACCACAGCAAAGGGTAAAGAAAAGTAAATCAGAATTCCAGAATTCTAGCAAAAGAACAGAATTAAGCTACGGTTGGGATTTTTATGTAATTTTAGCCAAACCGAGTCTTCAACAAAATGCACATGAATTTTGGTGGTCTGAAGTATTTAGCATCTAGACTGGCTAATACTCTTTTGGAAGTTATAGAGATCTAAAAATTATAATGAGAAATAGCTGGGGTATAGTGCTTTTTCAGTTTAGCTATATGGTTTTGCGACTCATGTAAGCAATGGCAAGAGGAATAACAGCTGTACAGGTAAATCCATAATGTAACCGAGGTTTTGGCACACAAATCTTTTTCTGAGGGGTGAATGGGAGTGTGGTTTTTTGTTTTGTTTTGTTTTGTTTTGTTTTTTCTGCTGACTAAAACAGTAACTGTACAGAAATATACCTGCTGAAATAACTTTCATATTAGTTTCACATAACTAATCTTAATTTCATAGCAGCCTTATTTATTTATTTAAATACCAATAGCAAGGTCTTCCAAAAAAAATCTCTTACCCTCCATTCCTAATTTCTTTATGGATGCAAAATTGTTTACAATGAATGTAATTAACAATAGTATAAATTTTGTTAGGAACATTATGGGTCAAGAAGAAGAATGTACATTTTTGTATCCTTTAATAAAATACCCCTTGGCATTAGGATTTCCTAAGCCCTTGCCTAATGCTTTGCTCACATGATCATAATACTGCAAATGTATCAAGCCAGTAGTATTTCAGAAATCCTTCAGATCTGTAGTATAATGGCATAAATTAGAAGACTTTGGTTAAAAAGAAAAAAAAAAAAAAAAAAAAGTAATAATAACAACAGTAACATAAGAACTACTATTACCGCCATCACAAATTTTAAAAAGTCATTGTTTAGTTTTCCCTGTTGACAAAAAGTATGAATGAAAGTCAGTGTTTCTCAATTTTACTCTTTATACACTTTTATAAAATCAAATGAGTAGGTTGTCTGTCAACAGTTAAAATAGTCCTTGATACAGAACTTAAAACAGTACTTCTGTGGTGGTTTTACCTTGCTGGGCAGCTGAACTCTACCACAGCTGCTCTCTTATTCCCCCTCAGAAGAACAAGAAGATGTGAAGAAAGTATGCTGGAAAGAAAATAACAACTTATAGGTTGAGATAAGGATCATACAATTAATTAACAGGAAAAGGAAGAGGGGAAAAATAACAACAACAACAACAACAAAACAATAAGAAGCAAAGGCCAAGTGGAAGCACAGAGAGAGAAAAGAAATTACTTTCTACAAATGAGCAATATTTGGCCATGTCCTAGGAAGCTGGGCCTCGATACACTTAGCAGTTGTTTGGAAGGACAGACATCTTCATAATGAGATTTCCCCTCTCCCCCCACCCCCTCCACCCCTGCCCGCTTTCACATCTTGTACTGCTGAGTTTGATATCATATGGTATGGAATATACCATATGACTTTGATCAGTTTAGGTCATGTGCCCTGGTGATGTCCCCTCCCCACCTCTTGCCCACCCCCAGCCTGATGGCTCTTGGGGAGAGGGGAGGGGGTTGCAGTGAGTTCTGATGCTGTGCCAGCACAGGTCAGCAATAGATATATCACTAGTGTAATACCAATGCTGCTCTAGCTCTGGGTGCAGAACACAGCACTGTATGGGCTGTTGTAGGGAAAGTTAACTCCATCCCAGCCAGACCCAGTACAACTTCACCCCAAGATTTCATACTATGGGTTTCATAGGATCATAGAATCATTGCATAGTCTGGTTTGGAATGGATCCTCAGTGATCATTTAGTTCCAATGCTCCTGCCTAGAGCAGGGAGGAAGGAGTAAGAGCACCTCTTACTAAATCAGATGCCCCAAAGCCCTGTCCAACCTGACTTTCAACAACTTCATTGGTGGGGCATCCACAGCTTCTCTGGGCAACCTATTCTAATGTTTCACCTCTGATTATATAAATAGTAGTAATAATAATAATAATAATAATAATAATAATAATAATAATAATAATAATAATAATAATAATAATAATAAAATATACCTTGTATCCAACCTAAATCTTCCCCATTTTAGCTTAAAATTATTAAATTATTGCCCCTTGACCTGTCAGTACAGACCCAGCTAAAATGACTTTCTCAGTCTTCCTCATTATGTCCCCTTTATAGATTGAAAGGCCAAAATAAGGTCTCCCTGGAACCTTGCCTTCTTTATGGTATACAAGCCCAGCTCTCTCAGCTTTTCTTCATAGGGAAGGTTTTCCAGGTCTGGACCATATCTGGTCCATGTCTTTCTTGTGCTGGGGTCTCCAGAGCTGGATTCAGTACTCCAAGTGGGGTCAGAGTAGAGGGGAAGAACCACCTCCCTCAACCTTCTGGCTGTGCTTCTTTTGATATGCAGGATACAGTTGGCTTTCAGGGATGCAAGAACATGTTTCTGATTTATTTTAAGTTTTCCATTCACAGGTATTCCTAAGTTCTTCACTACAAGGCTGCTCTCTATCTATCACCCATCCTGTACTGGTGTTTAGAATTTCCCCAACCCAGGTGCAGGATCTTTCATTTGGCCTTGTTGAACTTCATGAGGTTCATGGAGTCAAGGTCCTTCTGGATAGTATCCTTTCACCCTAGTGTCAACTGCACAATTCACCTTGTCCACTGATGCAGCCACTCCATCATAAAAGGTCTCTGGATAAATCAGGTATGGTTTTCCCTTGTAGCAGAAACGTTGGCTGTCTTTGGCCTCCCCATCTTTCACGTGTTTTAACATAACTTCTAGGACGATCTGGTCCATGATCTCACTGGACACTGAGGTGAGGCTAACTGCTCAATAACTGCCTTGGTCCTCTTTTTAACCTTTCTAAAATGGGTGTGATAATCTTTTTTGTTCAGTCACTGGGGACTTCACCTGACTGCCATGACTTTTCAAATATGACAGAGAGCATCTTAGCAACAGTATCTCCCAGCTACCTCAGGACCCTGGGTCCTTGTCAAATCCTTGTCAAGACCTGTGTGTGTCCAAGTTCCTCAGGTAGTCTTGGAACTGATCATCTTCTACAAGGACTTCATTCTCCCAGTCAAGATTAAGGGTTTTGAGAGATGTGGAAAAAGTGATTACCAGTTAAAACTAGGGCAAAAATTTACTGAGTACCTTAACCTTCTACATGTCAGTTGTCACTAATTTTCCTGTCTTATTTATCAGCTTTAGAAGAAGAATGAAAATAGAAAGTGGTCTCAAGCAGGCAAAAATTAAGTCGCACTGGAAATATCAGGAGAAATGGTTCAGCAGCCTTCCTGTGTCTCAAAGGCTGCCAGAAAGTTGGATCACAGCTACTGTGATGAAGTCATCTCTGAGACTCCCCTAGCATACTGCAAACTTCACTCACAGATAGAATCACTCTCCCAGAAGAAATATAATCTTTTTATCAAGACCACACTGTCAAAAGAGCCCCTGTAGCCTAGTCCAAATATACGCTGAGTGATAGTCTTACTTACTTTATAAGGCAACATGCAATTACATCCTACCTACTCTTTTATAGTGTAGCATGCAACTACATTGCCTTAAAAGACCATTTCACATGAACAACATGAGAATCTGTAGAATTTTCAGAGAGAGAAAAAATAATAATGTTAATAAAAAGCATAAAAAATAACAACTTTTTTTTTTTACATTGTAATGAATTATTTTTTCAAGAAAACTGAAATACTTATGATGGAAAATGGCAGTTATTTCTTTATTTAACACTCCTCCAGCAACTGCTTTTTCCAGTTCCAGAGGGACCAATTAAGAAGGCAAGGTCAGTACTAACATTTGAGCTTTTCCCCCATTACCTGAGCTATCTTCTAGAAATGCTGACCCACAACTATTTCTTCCAGTTTACTCCTGTGTGAGAGAGACCTCTCCTGTTTGGAGAGGTCTGACTCATAGAATGTTAGATGGTCTTTTCTGTTGGTCGGGAAGCTGTTTTGGTGATTCACTGAAAAGACAGAGGAGCTCAGAATACAGGAGATGTATAAGAAAGTTGCATTTGTTTGGAGGGAAAGAGTGAGAAAGCAATAAAGCACCTAAAAGGACTTCTCTGAGACTGCTAGTGAAAAGCTTCCCAGAGGCTTATTCATGAAACGCGGATGTTGAAATACCATGTTATATTTATTCTTCTTACTATCTCCCTATGAAAATTTTGGTTGAAAACCTGAAATCCAAAGGCAGTGTACTTTTTCAGTCTTCATCTATTGTTTCCATTCTCAATGTCTTTAAATGGCCATTTGATTAAAAATAACTGTATTTAATTGGAAAATTAAGAAAGTTAAAAAGAGAGTTACTTTTCATATCACATCATTCAGAAACCAATAAAATTTAATATTATCACACAAAATTTACATAATGAAATATTTATTTTATCGTATACTGGAAAGATTTTCCCTTCCATTTATCCTTTATTTTTTTTAATTTTTTTTTTCTCCTCACTTTCCAACCCTAAATTACCACACTTCCAATTTCACTTGGTATGAAGCATCCTGACTTTATTAAGAAAGTTAGATTTTCAAGAGGAAATCATAAGTTTTCAAATAATTGAATACTGATGTTGTCAGTATTTACTATAATGTTGTGTATTGGGTTTATGTGGCAAGGATTTGGTAGTAGGGGGTCTGCACGAGGGTCCTCTGTGAGCAGAGCCCAGCAGCTGCCCCATGTCAGAGCAGAGCCAGCTCCAACTGCTCCAAAAGGGACCCGCTGCTGGCCAGAGCCAAGCCATGAGCGGTGCTGGGTGGGCCTCTGGGAGAGCAGAGCTAAAGAAGGGAAAGAAGTGCTGGGCAACAGCAGCTGGCAGAGAGGCCAGCCCTGCAGCCCCCATGGGCAGAAGATGCAGCAGGAGGGCAGGAGGTGCTCCAGGCACGCAGCAGCAGTTCCCCTGAGGCCTGCGCAGGGAGATGCCCCTGGTGGAGCAGGCTGTCCCCCTGCAGCCCATGGGTCCCACATGGAGCAGATCTCCATGCTGCAGCCCATGGAAGAGTCCCCGGTGGAGCAGGTGTATGTGGCCTGGAGGAGGCTGCGGCCCTTAGAGAGCCCCCACAGGAGCAGGCCCCGGGCTGGAGCTGCAGCCCGTGGAAAGGAGCCCATGCAGGAGCAGAGGGTCTGGGGGCAGCTGCCACCCACCCGTGGGGGACCCATGCTGGAGCAGTTTGCTCCTGGGGGATGGATGGACCCTGTGGTACGGAGCAGTGTGGGAGCAGTGCTTGAAGAGCTGCTTCCTGTGGTAGCCCCCGCAGGTTTGGTTCAGGAAGAACAGCATGCAATGGGAAGGACCCCACATAGAGCAAGGACAGAGAGTGACCATGAAGGAGCGGTGAAGTGCTATAGACTGACCACAGTCCCCATTCCCTGTGTTCCCCTGCACTGTTCAGGGGTAGGAGGTGGAAGAGGGTAGGTGGAGGGAAGGTGGTTGTAGTTTGCTTTTACTTTCTCACTGTTTTATTCTGCTAGTAATAAGCAAGAAATTTCATTATTTTCCCTGTCCTGAGTCTGTTTTTCCCATGATAATAATTGTTGCGTGACCTCCCTGTTCTTACCTCAACACTTGTGGCCTTTTAATTGTATTTTCTCCCCCTTTCCCTTTGATGAGGGGGAGTGAGAGAACAGTTGTGGTGGAGCTCAACTGCCCAGCTGAGAAAAATCACTAAGTTACATTCCTCACTCTCAGGAAGTTTTCAGGTTACACCAATCTTCGTTATGTGGTTGACATGTTGGAGGGACGGGCTGCCATCCAGAAGGAATCCACTGTCATGCAACCCCACCTAGCATACTGTGTTCTGTTCTGGAGAACCCAGCATAAGAAATGGACCTTTTGGAGCACATCTAGGGAAGGGGCACAAAGACGATCAGAGGACTGGAACACCTCTCCTATGAAGACAGGCTGAGAGGCCAGGGCTTGTATAGACTGCAGAGGGGAAGGCTTGGGGAGACGTAATAAAGGTCTTTCAGTACCTAAAGGAGATCCCTCAAGAAAGATAGAGGTTTTATCAGGAAGTATAATTTATCTTACACTCTTTAACAGGGATTGTAATGACACGTCAAGGGGTAATGTCTTCAAACTAAAAAAGAGTATATTTAGATTAAAGGAAGATTTTTTTTTTTTAAGGAAGAATTTTTTATTTTTATTTTTATTTTTTACTCTGAGGGTGGTGAGGCACTGAAAGAGCTTGCCCAAAGAAGTTGTTGATACCCCATCCCTAGAAAGTTCAAGGCCAGTTTTGATGATACCTTGAGCAACCTGATCTAGTGGAAGGTGTCCCTGCCCATGGCAGGGGGGTTGGAACTAGATGATCTTTAAGGTTCCTTCCAAACCCAACCATTCTATGATTCACCGAAAACTTTGGTGTTTTAGTGTCTCAACTTTAAGAAGTTGGAGCACGTCTGGTTCTCAATTAGACCTACAGTATTATTTTTTGTGTTTACTTTATCTGTGTTGTCTTCACAAAGAGCATATCAGTGCCCTTTTTGCCTGTGATTTTATACACATTTATTCAGAAAGCATACACAACATTATGTATTCTGGAAACCTCGTGGCGTCCTACAGCTTCCTCACAAGGGGAGCTCAGGGTTAGACACTGAGCTCTGCTCTCTAGAGACAGTGACAAAACTCGAAGGAACGGCATGGAGCTGGGACAGGGGAGGGTCACGCTGGTTGTTAGGAAAAGGTTCTGCACCCAGAGGGTGGTCAGGCACTGGGACAGGTTCCCCAGGGCAGTTGGCACAGCACCAAGCTGCCAGAGTTCAAAAAGCATTTGGACAACACTCCCACATGTAGGGTCTGATTCTTGGGTGGCCCTTTGTGGGAACAGGAGGTGGACTTGGTTGATCACTGTGGCTCCCTTCCAACTCAGGATATTCTATGATTCTATGATTTTCTTCTGCTTTCAGTATGATTCCTGTTTCTCTGCCACAGGAACACTAAATACACAAAGGCAGTACGAAAAAAAGCAGAATATTTCTACTTTGCCATGTGCATTGAATTATTTTATTCAGGAGATTTCTACGTTTGTTCCAAGTAATTCCTCTGTAGTACAGTGCTTTAAAAAAAATAAATAAATAATTGCAGTTTAATGAAACCAAACAAAACATCTAACTTGAAAACGAAAAAGGGCTTTTAAACATTACACAGCTTACACAGCTTCCTACTTCCATTCCTTGCAACAACTCAGTGGGGTCACCCTCAGGTATCTGCATTACACACATTTTCTCCCTCACTTTTGTTTGTTTGTTTGTCTTTTTCACAACAGGCAATCATAGAATCATAGAATCATAGAATATCCTGAGTTGGAAGGGACCCATAAGGATCATCAAGTCCAACTCCTGGTACCTCACAGGTCTGCCCAAAAGTTTACACCATGTGACTAAGTGCACAGTCCAATCACTTTTTAAATTCAGACAGGCTTGGTGAAGTGACTACTTCCCTGGGGAACCTGATCCAGTGTGCATCCACCCTCTTCCTGATGTCCAACATAAACTTCCCCTGCCTCAGCCTAACACCATTCCTGCGGGTCCTATCACTGGTGATTACAGAGAATAGGTCACCTGCCTCCCCACTTGCCCTCACAAGGAAGTTGTAGACTGCGATGAGGTTGCCCTTCAGCTTCCTCTTCTTCAGGCTAAACAGTACCAGTGCCCTCAGCCGCTCCTCATACGTCTTCCCCTCTAGGCCCTTCACCATCTTCGTTGCCCTCCTCTGGACACTCTCCAACAGTTTAATGTCCTTCTTGTATGTGGTGCCCAGAACTGCACACAGTACTTGAGGTGAGGCCGCACCAGCACAGAGTAGAGTGGGACAATCACCTCCCTTGACAGACTAGCAACGCCGTGCTTGATTCATCCCAGGGTATGGTTAGCCTTCATGGCTGCCAGGGCACACTGCTGTCTCATATTCAACTTGCTGTCAACCACAACCTCCAGATTGTGGTTGCAACTCTGTAGGGTTGCTCTCCAGCGCCTCGTCACTCAGTCTGTATGTATAGCCAGGGATGCCCCATCCCAGGTGCAGGACCCGGCACTTGCTTTTGTTAAACTTCATGTGGTTGGTGATTGCCCAGCTCTCTAATCTGTCCAGATCTCTCTGCAAGGCCTTTCCACCCTTATCTGTGTCTACAGCTCCTCCAAGTTTGGTGTCATCAGCACATTTGCTCAAAACACCTTCTAGTCCTACCTCCAAATCATTTATAAAGACATTGAAGAGCACTGGTGTGGTGGTTTTACTCAGGTGGGCAGCCGAGCTCCACCATAACCGCTCTCTCACTCCCCCTCTCCTCAAAGAGGAAGGGGGAGAAAATACAACACAGAGAACCCAAGGTTTGAGATGAGAAAGAATCACAGAATCACAGAATCACAGAATTTCTAGGTTGGAAGAGACCTCAAGATCACCTAGTCCAACCTCTGACCTAACGCTAACAGTCCCCACTAAACCATATCCCTAAGCTCTACATCTAAACGTCTTTTAAAGACTTCCAGGGATGGTGACTCCACCACTTCCCTGGGCAGCCTGTTCCAGTGTCTAACAACCCTTTTGGTAAAGAAGTTCTTCCTAACATCTAACCTAAAACTCCCCTGGTGCAACTTAAGCCCATTCCCCCTCGTCCTGTCACCAGGCACGTGGGAGAACAGGCCAACCCCCACCTCGCTACAGCCTCCTTTAAGGTATCTGTAAAGAGCAGTAAGGTCACCCCTGAGCCTCCTTTTCTCCAGACTGAACAAGCCCAGCTCCCTCAGCCGCTCCTCGTAGGACTTGTTCTCCAGACCCCTCATCAGCTTCATCACCCTTCTCTGGACCCGCTCAAGCACCTCGATGTCCTTCTTGTAGCGAGGGGCCGAAAACTGAACACAGTACTCAAGGTGCAGCCTCACCAGAGCCGAGTACATGGGGACGATCACCTCCCTAGCCCTGCTGGTCACACTGTTTCTGATACAAGCCAGGATGCTGTTGGCCTTCTTGGCCACCTGAGCACACTGCTGGCTCATATTCAGCCGACTATCCATCATCACTCCCAGGTCCTTCTCTGCCAGGCAGCTCTCCAACCACTCATCTTCCAGCCTGTAGCTCTGCTTGGGGTTATTGCGGCCCAGGTGGAGGACCCGGCACTTGGCCTTGTTAAACTTCATGCAGTTGACCTCAGCCTATCGGTGCAGCCTATCCAGATCCTCCTGCAGAGCCTTCCTACCCTCAAGCAGATCAACACACGCGCATAGCTTGGTGTCATCTACAAATTTACTGAGGGTGCACTCAATGCCCTCATCCAGATCATCGATGAAGATATTAAAGGTTTAATTAAAGGGAAAGGGAATGAGGAGGAAAAAAAGAAACAAAAGAAACAATCAGTCTGTGCGGAAGCACAGAGAGAGGGAAAAAAATTATTCTCTACTTCCCATCAATGAGTGGTGTTCGGCCACGTTCTGGGA
Source organism: Aythya fuligula (assembly GCF_009819795.1). NCBI lineage: Eukaryota > Metazoa > Chordata > Aves > Anseriformes > Anatidae > Aythya > Aythya fuligula. Next base: position 70,221,456 of record NC_045593.1, on the reverse strand, counting down.
AGCAGAGCCTCAAAATGCATAGCGGTTGTTCAGGAGGACAGTCCCCTCCCCCACGAGAGCCCCCCCTTTTATTGCTGAGTGTGACATCAGGTGTTATGGAATATCGCTTTGGTTGCTTTAGGTCAGCTGCCCCAGCAATGTCCCCTTCCCATCACTTTTCCACCCCCAGCCTGCTGGCTCCTGGGGGCTTGGAAGGAGTCTTGATGCTGTGCTAGCTCTACGCAGCAATAGACACAACACTGGAGTGATATCAGTGCTGTTCCTGCTACGAGTGCAGAGTACAGCACTGCGTTGGTTGCTGCAGGGAAAAGGTGACTCCAGCTCAGACAGACTCAACACAACTGGCCCTAAAATGGAGCCTTGAGGGACCCCACTATTAACCATCCGCCAGACAGATATGGTCCCAGTTACCACAACCCTTTGAGCCCTGCCCGTCAGCCAATTGCTCACCCATTGTATGATGTTTTTGTTTGTATTATATTTATTTATTTATATTTATTTTTTGTTTGTATATTTATGTTTGTATTTTTTGTTTGTATTTTTTGTTTGTAGTGTATTTATTCATTTATTTTTGTGGTTGTGGAGTGTTTAGGCCAGAAGGTCCATAGGAAAGTTATAGCTGAAAAGAAGTAGTAGTCATCAAACACTAATTTCTCATCATAACCACTGAGGAAATATGTGCGTTCTCCATACATTATTCAATGGACAATCTAACAGAAGAATCACTTTTGGCTTTTAAGGAAAGCTTTGTTACAAACTTCAGAAATTCTAAGTAGTAAAGAGAACAACCCATGATACCTATATAATATACAAAGGATGGCTCTTAATTTTCTCATGTTGCTTGTAAACTTTATTAATATAAAATATTTTGATATTTCATATGTGTAGAAAGAAGGAAATAGGAAAAGGTTAAGTGTAACAAATTATGCAGAAGGGTATGCAAAAAAAGAAAAGACTTTAAACTGCCTCACTTTTTAACAAAGTTGAATTATACTCTATAAAATGGCACCTTCTCTTAGACTGGCATTGTAAGATAGTTGGCATGCTGCTTACCAATTTCTGTTTTGAGATGGTTCTATATTGGTAAATGAAGTAAAATTCATTTAGCATATACCAACATCATCTGAATTTATGATTTTCCCCTGGAAACATGCAAGTTTTTAGAATGGTAGTTTAATGATATGGTTTAAAAGTTGCAATATGTACATCAGGATTTGAGTTTTTCTGTCCTTTAAAGGAATGCTTTTGTCACAATGATTTCGATGATATCTGAGAACAAAACAAAATGTTAGCTAAATAATTCTGTATTTTGAGAATTGCTAATAAGAAGTGAAGCATCATAAGTTTTCAGAAAAAGAAAAAAATATATATTTCTGAGATTGAAAAGAAAAAAGTAAAAGAATGCAAAATTAGAAAGAATATCTGTAATTTAAGGAACTGAATGTACAAATTATTTTGCAAGCAACAAAATAGCTGACAATCATCTCCTCAGCAGTTTTAAAATGTTAAATTCAGCGTTGTTGTAACTGAATGAAAAATTATAATGTCAAGAAGGAAAAAACCTTTCAAAGCAAACAGAAAAAAGTATAGTTAAGGAAAAAAGAAAAAAAAAAAAAAAAAGCAGAGAATCACATGTTCAGAAATAATACTTATATTTAATGTGAAGATTTAAAAGTTTAACATCAGTCTAGTTCTGTTTGGTGACCATATTTAGGATCTTACCTTCTGTATTTCTTACGAAATTGTGTTTTATTTAGATAGTAGAACATTTCTCTATTTTGTACATGTCAATTTCCCATCCTACTATTTTCCTACTGTTTTATCTCCAGGTGATAATGTAAAATACAAATCATGGGGTGTGTTTTATACTCAGCACCCTGACATACCGAATTCATTAGAGACTAGGATACTATTGGTTACTTCTTCCTACATTCTTTCTACCATTTTTTGTCCATACATAGACAACTAATGACATTACTGGAATAGTGAACCCAAAACCTACAGCAGTATAAAACCTGACCTGCTGCTTAAAATCAGAATCAATCTGTCTTTTGCTTAGTAGTCATTCATGATCCAGCTTGCAAAATATCACTAAACCTGTAGCTGTCTGTGCCAAATGAATTGTTTAATTCATTGATGCTCTGTTCTTGCAGTACAGAAATGGACAGGGCTGACTATGTAGACACGTACTGGATCTTGAAATCTGTAGAAGTCAAACAACTAATAGACAGATAAATATGAGGTGGATGTTAATTTTCATCATTCACTTTCTTCATTGCACTTCCTTTTCCTCATACTTCTAGTGCCCTACATGGGTAAATGATGAGAAATACTCCTCTGATGAGCCCTTTTCCTGTCTACAGCCACACATGTATCAGCAGAAGCCAATAAAGTCCCTCTGCATATTGAGAAGTTATTATGGCACTTACTCAGGTGCTAATAGATTTAGGAGCAGGTATATTACATTAGTTCCCATTTCCAGAACTCATTAGCAGAGCCATCTTTGCTAAATCCTTTGCTGTGTATGGTGTTAAGTCTTTGTTATATATGACTAGTTGTATTGATTTTATTTAAGATTGCTACAGAAATGATAGATGACCTAATATAACTGGAACACAATTATTGTAGATTAATATATTTATGGCATTGTTGTAATTTAACGTTCTCCTTTCACATTCTTTTTGTTTATTTCTTTTAATCTTATAGAATTGGACGAAAGAAGGAACATGCAGGTTTTATGTAGCCACAGATACATGTATATATACAAACTCCATTAAATCTAAAAGCCTGCTCCCTTTCAAAATGGAGAACAAGTTCCTAAAATGAAAGCATAATTCCAAAGCGTGTTTGTTCAGAAGAATACAAAAATATTGTTTCCCCACAGTGGTGTTTCTGTAAAAGTCAGGTTTTCTGCTGAAGGAAAACCAGCTGAGGACTGTGTCTAGAGGGGTGATGGGTATGCAAGGATCTAGGAGAGAGGGAATAGAAACAAACTGTGAAAGAGCAGAGCTTCTGTTTAATTCCCCAGTGTTTCCTTTGCAGAGCTGCATAAATTTGCTTTGTTGTTTAAGAGCCAGAAAAATGCTGCAAGATACATTTTTATATTCCTTAATTGTGTTTGGTTGTGTGCCCATCATTTTGCCAGAGACCCAAATAAACCCTTTTCAGAGATGAAAGTCAGAAAATCCAGTGCTGCACTTGAATCTCCATGAATTTGGTATATAAATGGCACCTGAAAATGGAGCCTTGCAAATAGATGAGAAAATAAACTTATTTAAGTATATAAAGAGACAAAGCAAGATCATAGTGATTTTGTTATGAACAGTAAAATTTGTCCCTTTACACTATAATTATCAATGTGATTTTTCTAATTTTTATCTTCTAAAAAAGTATTTAAGATATGACTGCTTTATCATCTAATGTTCTTTGTGATTTTAAACTTCATTGCTTTTGGTTTTCATATACCTCTCCCTAAATTGTAAGATTTTATTTCAATGGTAAATGAATCAAGCAAATGAATCCATATCAAGCAACGTCATGTATTTTGATATTCTAATTCTGTGACAATCACTGAAATTCAGATTCCACACCAAATTATTCATACAGCCTTAGAGAAGAATACTTGTTTTTTGTTACAGTGGAAGCATTGGTTACCCATTATTATTCTTTCAACCTCATATTGGTTTATGAAATCACCCCTTCAAGCTCCTCATTCTTCTTCCCCAGTTCTCCAAAACACACTTAAACAGGCTGAGTACACATAATCAAAGTCAGGTTTGAGACATGACTGTTCCTTTATTTATCTAAAGAAAAATACTTTCAAAACAACAATAACAACAAAATTACGAAAAGAAAGTGTTGTGCAAATCTCAGTCCACTAGGTTAAGCAGGAAATGAGGTCAGGTAAGTACCAGTTAAATTTAAAAGAGCTGAACTTCTACTCCCAAACATTTATGAGCTCGCTCTTCAGTGATAATTCATGTCTGCCCAGAACAGGACAAATAAAACAGGGCCATTTCTCCTATTCTGTGACAGCACTGCCAGGAGCAGCTGTCCAGGATCTCTCAGAACAGGAGATCTGAGGGGAAGAAGCCCAAGGTCCACCCTCTTCCAGAGACCCCACAGTCAACTCCCCTGGGCCATGTCACTGCCCCATAGGCATCAAACAGGGACAGCAGGCCCCAGTCAGCCCCACATCAGAGCTGGTACCCAGCACCATGGGTGCCTGCAGGGGCAGATGGCCCATGGTGACATTACTAAGGGCTGTGACCTTGCAGCCCTCACTGCTTATCTTGGGGCGCCAGCAGAGACCACATCAGCCTAGCTCGTGGCTTGACTCCTGCTGAGCATGTGTGAGAGGCTTGGAGCACTGAGTGAGGATTTGGTGGAGCAGTGCTGTGGGGCCACCGGCAGCTGTCCTCAGTGCCTGTCCCCACAGTCATTGCCCGTATTTCCCCGGCCCTGTCTGGCTCAGGCAGCCAGGGCCCCATGGGGTGAGCTCACAGCAGCGCAGGTGAGCTGTGCGGGGACAAGTGCCCCGGGAGGCAGCCCACGGGAGGCATGGGACGGCCCAGCCATAGGGTTGGGTTTTTTTCTGCTGAGGTGCCAGGGGGCACTGCCTCTGCTCACCCTGGCACAGTGACTAACCTTCCCTCTCTCCCTTGTGCAGATTCAGATATCCTTTGGCAGCTGCAGCACTGAGGCAAGGGAGTAGCTTCTTCACTTCAGCTCTCCCCAGCCCACTGTAGAGCCTGGTGGTGATAGATGTGCCATCGGACTGGACCTGCCTGGCCTGTGGGGACAGTCAGGATGAGGTCGCCTATCTGACCCCCTGTCTTCACCAGCTGTGCTATGGCTGTGCCCTGCGGTGGGCAAAGAAGAATCCAAGGTGCACCTTCTGCAGGGAGACAATAAAGACTGTCAAATACTCGGTGAGGTCAGACAACGATTTCTTGGAGTGTGCTGTCCTACAGCCCACAGAGCACTTGGCAGAGGACAAGTAGGATGAGCAGGAGGCTGTGGAACCAGTGCCCAGGGCTCCTGAGCCCAGCTTCCCACCCGAGGTCTAGGCAGCCTTCTTCCGTGAGCACCCAGAAAACGTCGAGCCCCTGCTTCCATGGCTGCAGCAGGAGGTGGAGACGGTCTCTAGCTCTGAGTGATGGGAGGTGGCTGCAGGCCTGAGCACTGTGATCAGCTTCCTGCCTGTGCCTCTACGGGCTCGACAAGGAGGGCTTGGTGCAGGCGCTGCAGCCTTGCCTCAAAAGCCGGACCCTGCCTTTCGTGGTGCGGCTCATCACTGCCACTGTGGAGCTGTGCAGCACAGGGATTCACCGGCAGTGTGACTGCCAGGACACCCATGCTGCAGGGGGCCAGGAGAACAGTCCCACGGCCGCCCACGGCCACGCCACCTCTCCAAGGGGAACTCGTGCCCCTGCCACCACAGAAGAGGAAGAGGCACCGGAGGAGCCAGGGCAGGTGGCAGCAGGTCCTTCTGCCCAGGGCAGGGACTGCTTGCCTGGGAGGCACCAGTGTGCCCCAAAGAGGAGGGCAAGCAGCAACTTCCAGGACTCTCCCCAGCCCCACAAGAGGCCACCCCAACAGCAGCACTAGGTGGGCTCCCCACAACTGGCAGCATCACATCTGAAAATAAAGAAACATTACTGAAAGAGTCCCTGTATTACTGACAGTGCAGACTGCTGCTGTCCATACCCATATTGGTTTCACAGGATCACAGAATCACAGAAATGTAGGGGTTGGAAGGGACCTCGAGAGGTCATCTGGTCCAACCCCCGTGCCAAAGCATGTTCCTCCCTGTGCAGCCTGTTCCAGTGCTCCATCACCCTCACCATGAAGAATTTCTGTCTCGTATTGGTGTGGAACTTCCTGTGCTCCATTTTGTGGATTGCATAAACCAATATGAGGTTGAAAGAATAATAAAGGGTAACCAATGCTTCCACTATAACAAAAAACAAGCATTCTTCTCTAAGGTTGTATGAGTAATTTGGTGTGGAATCTGAATTTCAGTGATTGTCACAGAAATAGAATATTAAAATACATGACGTTGCTTTATACGGATTGATTCATTCACAGGCCATCTCTCATTGATTTCACCATGGGCCATATGACCCAACATGGCCTGTAGCTCTTCGCCCCTGATGTTACAAAGACTGATGGGTTAGATTGGTGTTTTGTCTTTTTTCTTTATTATTTTTTTCATCTTGATTTACCATTATGTGGGTTGAATATTGGTTGAAAAATCATGCTAAGAGAGTGGGGATCAGCACAGGACATTTCTTTGGAGGCCAGTAACTAGTAGTGACATAGAAATGAAAGGAATGGTAAGTACTCCAGAAGGCTTACTTATCATCCAGTGGTTCTGGACTAGCTGTAAAAATGGGCTGACGGTAACCCTGTGTAATTCAAAAAGGAGAAGATTCAAGCTCTTCACCTGGGGAGAAACAATCCCAGATTTTAGTACAGACTGGGGGCCATCCAGCTGTAAAACAGCTTGGCTGAGAATGTCCTGAGCATCCTGGTGGACACCAAGTCAAACATGAGCCAGCAATGTGTCCATAGCTAAACAAGGCTAATGGTATTCTGGCCGCATTAGGGAAGGTATTGTCAGCAGTTTATTTGAGGTGATCCTTGCCCTCTGCTTAGCACTAAGGAGGCCACACCTAGAGTGCTGGGTTCACCTCTGGGCTCCTCAGTACAAGAGAGACATGGACATACCTCAGAGAGTCCAATGAAAAGCCATGAAGATGGTAAAGGGACATGAGCATCTCCCATATGAGGAAAGTCTTAGAGAGGTGGGAGTGTTCACCCTAAGGAGAAGAAGGCTCAGGGGACATCTTATCAACATGTACACAGACTTGAAGTGACAGTGCGAAGATGATGGCGCCAGGCTCTTTCTAGTTTTGCACAGTGAGAGGTTAAGAAGCAATAGGCATCAACTGAAGCACATGATGTTCCTGCTGAACATCAGGAAACAAATCCTCACTGTGAGGGTCACACTGGCGTGGGTTTCCCAGAGAGGCTGTGGAGTCTTCCACTGTGTACTCAAAAGCCATCTGCACATGGTTCTGGGCAACTTACTGGTGGTGTCCCTAAATGAGCAGAATGGGTGTACCAGATGATCTCCAGAGGTCCCTTCCAGCCTCAGCCATTTTGTGATTCCATTACATGACTCTTTCATGGAAGATGATCCCACTGTAGTCTAACCAAAGCCTTTGACTGAGACTCTATTACATCTTAGCTAGCTTCCCTGATGAATCTCAGAGGAAGCTACTAGTTTTATACCACAAGCACACTATGGGAATACATATATACTACTGTGCCATGACAAATGAGAATCATAACCTCTCTCTCATCATCTATTATCCTGGCAATTTCATTACAATAACTTTAAACCTCTGGAATTACATTTGCATGCTTCTTCCTATACAATAATGACATTCTTTTTCATTAGCACTTGCAAATGGTCTTTTGCCAAGAGCTGTCAATAACCCTAACATTAGACTGTTAGTACATTGCTGTTTTGTTTGTTTTTTAATCTGCTAGTAAAGATAAAGTTTTTACAGAGATTAGAATATTTTTGAAAATATATATATATATTAAACCTTTATTTTTTTGTAGCAATAGACCCTCAGATGTCAGATGAACTACAAGGGATCTCGTTCATCATTTAAGTGATTTTCTTGGAGACTTAATCACTAAATAGAGAGGAGGAAAAGTTAAGGCTCATTTCTTTTAATTATTATGTCATTTCTATAGCAAGAACAAGAAAATAGTTTTTAATCACAGCAATAACTTGTCAAACTGCAGTTCTTACTACCTTCTGATCAACATGGATGGAGACCTAAAACCCTTTGATATTATAGCTTTCAATCCACAAATGCTAGCAGCTACAAATCCAATCAATATCTTAAATTAACTTACTCTAATAAAATACTGAATTTTGTCATTTGATTTACTCTTCAACTCCTTCCAGCTCCAAAAAAGAAAACTAGAAGACAATGTGTGAAATATATTCACTAGCTTTAATTCTGTTAGATCTTCAAAAACAGTATTTTCTCAAGTCAGTTTTCAGTCCACAACAAACAAAAGCTCCAATTAACCTATAGTCCATCTGTGTCATACACAATTTTGTTTTTAGTGATGTTTTATTAGACATCAACGTGTTTGCTGAAAGTGAACTAAAAGTAGGTAGATAGATACTAATTTTTGCTTTGAATATAATAAAAATGTCATGTGAACAGATAGGCTAAGAAATCTGATGCATATTCAAATGTGTAAGGAGAAGAATCCCAGGAATCATCAATCCAAAACTAAAGAGGTAATTTAACTGCAGACATTGTGGCTTAGAAGTGAATTAATTGGTTATGTTGGTTGTGCCTATGTGGCCAAGACATCATTAGTTTAGTTTACTTTACAGTAAATTTGTGCTTTTATTACCTTCTTCTATTGCCCCCTACTTACTTTCAAAATCTATTTCACTCTGTACAAAGGAAAGAGAGGTAAAGTAATTTGGTACAAAACACTGACATCTCATCTGCAGATTCCCAGAAATTCCATAAAACTGAGGCAGGTATCCTTTCTGCATCCTAGGAGTTCATACAGGAATGGAAACTTAAAAAGAAGTTCCACAAGGAAAATGGCAGCTGTCACCTTCCTATAAGAATCGAGATTTGACTTTCAGATAATACCAACAAACAAACAAAACAAAACAACAAACAAACAAGAGCTAGAAATGTGATAATGAAAGAAGTTAGACTTTCCTCATATTTCTTAGGAGAGATGACCAGGAACAAAGACTCAAAACCACCTAATTGTTTTAATATCTTGTCCATACGGTCATGGGCAAACAAACCTTTATCATCTGGACTATCAGACATATTCAGTATACGTTCTTAAAAACACATAAATGTTCTCTTATTGTACTGTATTTAGTATTTGGCACAGAGGCTTTTTTTGGGGAAAAATATATATATATACATATATATTGTTATAGTTACTTCAATTAAATTAAATATTGTCAGCTTGAAATAACATATATATATATATTTTTAATCTTAATGTAGTAATGCCCCACAGATGCAACTGCAATAGTGTTATTTACTATGTAATTTTAAAATTTTAAGTGGGGTATGCAGATTGTGCAGTAAGGCAGAATGTGTCCCTGCATTTAAAATGAATAATTTATCATCAGTTAGCACAAAAGTGTTTTGTCCACCTCTGAATGCACTGCAGGTTGTTTAGGACTCACAACTATGAGAAAAGAATGCCATGTTGTAGACAATGACATCAGTCGTTTCCCCTAGTAAACAGCACTGTCCAAGCACCAACACAAAGAGCACAGCATTTACTGAGGAATGATTTACCATACAAGGAGCAGATGGACTTATTTTACATGTATCCATGCTACCTGGGAGTCCCTCCAGCATATTTGCACAACAAATGTATGATCTATACCCATGTACCTGCACCAAGCTGGTTCCTAGAGAGTGATGCACAGCCTCTGCGAGACTATGGCTGGGAAATTAGTGTTGATGGCTTTTTGGGTCCTTTTCCACACCTGTTGTTAATTTATTCTCTATGGTTCTTCGTTGCAGCTGTGAAATGGGTATCAGTGACAACAACTAGGAAAACCACTGAGTTTACAAATATAGATTAGCATAACTAGGAAGCACAGGTTTTCAGTTGGCTAAGTGTGACCTTGCATACATCAGGGAAGATGGCATTTGAGAATCAGACTCCATCGTGTGCATTCATTCTGATAATCCACTGGATGGAGTTGGCTTGAAAATGGAAAAATAGTGCATCTGTTTAATTTAGGAGAAGACCCATGACTGGTCACTTCTGTTCCAGGGAAATAAATATATCATGAATTGTACTCATTAAACTACATTGGCTAAACAGAAGAGGAAGGAAGGGGAGAGGAGAGAGGAGTGGAGGGGAGGAAAAATGAGAACCATTATGGGTAAAGCTGGATGAAGTTTTAATTTATTATATTAACATAAAATGCATTTGCATATAATTCTCTGATTTTTTTTATTGACATCTTTTCAAAGGTGAAGTGGCATATGACTATATGTAGCATTTTCTTTTGGTTTTAAAAACTGTTTACTTTTCTTGAAATAGAAGGTTCTCAAATATTTTCCTTCTAGTGGGGTGGCAGGGGAGTGCTGAACCACATTTTAAATGAAAAATATTTGGAAAGTTATTTTTCATGAGTTTAAAACAGTGGACAGAGTTACTAAATGCTGCCCAGGAACAATGAAAACTGAAAAATAGGTAAATGAAAGCTAAGGCAGGTGAAGTTAACACACGTACAAAGTATATTGTACATTTAATCTTCATTGATTGTTTTTCAATCCAACTCACATCCCAACAGCACTACAACATGTACATTTGTATTCATCTTTCCATAACTTAAGTCATAAGGAATTAATGCTGTATTGTTGAAAACTTGTTCTTGAGACTGTAAAACAAGTATGTGTATGCCAGCTGGGTGCTGGTGAGCCATGTATGTCCTTTCAAAGAGCTTGTGCTCCCTATAAAACTGTGTACACTCTCTTAGACCATGTGTTTCTCCTCTCGGTGTTTGTTTGTGCTGTTTTGGATTTCTAATAATCTCTTCACATTTTTAGCAGTATATAGCTGATAACCCAGGTCCTAATAGTTATTTCTGCATAGTTTTTTAAAACACCTCACTTGTCTTTCTGCAGACAAGCTTCCCTTATATGGAGAATGTTCTCTCATCAACATGTCAGTCCACTATAAACACAGAAAGGATGTAATCTGTCGATAAAACTGAAGGATGTTGTCTTGATTACTCTCATATGGCACTTCAGCTGAGAAAATGCTTGCTAGTCTATGAAGTCTTAAAAAGATAAGGTAGAAGGTTTTCCTCTCATGCATTTTGAGTAAACATGCTGCTACATAGTACAGAAAGAAAAAGTACCAGCAAGACACCATCACTGAATACTTTTTTTCTGTTAAATGCAATATACAAAATTAGAAATTATTATCAGCCACAGTACATGATGGTAAAAACTGTCACTTGTGAGAAACATCTCAAATAATTTTCTTCAGACAGGAACGTCTGTGAAGCTATTTTATTCACGAATGCAAAGACAGGCATCCTGTCAATTAGGAGCACATTTTAGTAAACAAATCATAACCTTTTATTCCCTATTACCCGATGCCTGATCACCTCCCCTGTTTCTTCATTGGCTGAGTACTACAGGTTCACAAGCTACTCAATGCTCCTCTATACCATATATGTACAATTATTTTTTTTAACCCTTTAATTTCTCCTTTCTTATGTTTTGAGAATTTGTGATCTTAGTTTTACTATTCTCACAGCTTCTACCTTATTTTGGAACAGTGAGGCCTTCTACTGTCCACTTATCTACTTAGCATTTCTCCTTATTATGGAGAAATGTACACAACTACCTTGGAATACAGAAAATTAGTTCTCTACTACAAAAACACAACTTAGTTTCTCACAATTGATCCTCCAACTGGCCCTTGCACTTACTGTAAGACAGGATTGATAGTAAGGGGAAACAAAGTGGGAAACCTTGGCAACATAGGTGACAACTACAGCATTTGTTAGGAAAAATAAAAAAATCCTTTTGCAGTAAACACACTAATATGTGTTGTTCCATGAGAAAGCTGCTAACATTCTAAAGAAATGAGTTGCTTTATCTTCCACATATTTTAAATTACAGTTACAGTCACTGTCCATTAAGTGTGGTAGCAAAAATTTACCACTTTGAAATGAGCCATCTCTTGCATTTGTTTCAGAGAGACTTCTACAACTAATGCACTTTCTCTGAGTTAGGAAAAAAAATAAAAAAATAAAAATTAAAAAAAAAAAAAAAAAAGGAATACTGAAGTTAATTCTTTTGAAATGCATCACAGAAGGCCTGGAGGAATGAAATATTCACCTTTATATAGCTTAACAGCAAGAATGGCATTTAGAGTCTTTCAATAAAGCTTCCCTTCTTCAAGAAAGATATTTTTAACAAAGAAAAATATTTGTCATTGCTCCTTCTCACACCTTTCACATGCAATGAATCCCATCTTAGGACCCTTGAGCTTACTTTCAAGTGTATATCACAATGAGGGACAGATGTGAAGTGTTCGTTCAAGAGCAGACCCAGATTGCTATACTCCTACAAATAACAGCATTTTCGTAATAAGAGATTCATATTACAGGTATACAAATAGCATGACAATCCAAATACATTATGAAACTACTATAACTGCGTTCTTCATTAATTATTTTTTTTTCCCTCAGTTAGGCTATGACAAAATTCACTATCTAAAATCAGAGTGGTTTTTTTGTTTGTTTTTTTTTTTTTTTCATCTCATAATTAGCACAGAAGTTCACACAGTCTCTAGTTATGGTCTTGGTTTTACAAATCTACATTTAACTAATGAGCTTTGCAGTACCAAAACCATTAATGAAGGGTTCTGAGCTCTTTAATAGCAATGGGTAAAAGCAGAAAATTAAGGTCACTGTTTTTTACTTTTGCTTAGCATCTGACATCAGTCATTTGAACAAGGGAGCTACTGAAGCAAAAAGGTGAGATAACAGAAGGGGCCATTAGACTGTAGATCACTGGAACTCCCTTTCTGAGGTCAGGACGTAGTTACCTGATAAATGACGTATTAAGTTTATTAGGCATTTCAGCTTAGCTAAGGCTCAGCTGAAGTCACAAAAATACAGAGAAATATGAATCAAACATTGTCCATAAACTTCTGCCTTTTTCTTGTAAAAACAGTCACAGACACTCTACCATCCATTTGGAAGTTTACGGATAATAACATGACAAGATCAACATTGACTTGTTCAGAAATTATGCAAAAATTAATAACACTGTTATATTTGGTTATTTGCATAGATAAAAATTGTAGTATTACAGTTTCTACATAGGTCTACATGCAAATGTATATCAGAAAAAATAATACCTAATGCAGCTAAAATACTTCACACAGTGTTACTGTGAGTCCACTATAAATCCTTTCTAGCCACTTAAAAATATAGATAGATAGATAGATAGATAGATAGATAGATAGATAGATAGATAGATAGATATAGCACTTGCTATCCAACTACCAAAGGCATTACAAAATAAAATAAAATTCAATATTGCTCCCAATAACAGCTGTGTTTTGGAAAAGAAAGGCTCAAAAGCAGAGAAGTCAGGGATTTAGTTTCATAAACATTGGTTTAATGTCCCACTTCTCTCAGATGTACACACTGACAAGGAGATAGGCAACAGGCATGAAGCTGGAACATAAGAAATTCTAGGAATATAAGGAAAACATTTTTCACCATGAAGATTGTCAATTTATGGAGCAAGCTGACTAGAGAGTTTGTGGGACTGCATCCTTGGAGATGTTCAAAGACATGACTGGATAGAGCCCTGAGTAATGTGATGTAATTAGACATGTTTTGAGCATGAGATTGACCTTACGGTAATATCCAGAGGTCCAGCCTCAACTAATCAGTAGTTCTTCGATTCTGTAAAAACCTATTCTGTCTTCATTGTCTACAGAATCCTTCTGGAAAGTAAAGTACTGGAGATACTTTAAACATAAAAGAAATTAATTCCAGTTTTCTCAGTTAAAATTTATTAACAAAGATTTTCTTTCTGTAATTCAGAAGCCTGCAGTTTTAGATAATCCTCTACAGTACATTAGTAATAATATGCACTTGTTATTTTGGTTGCTGATTTTTTCTAAATAGTACTCTTGATGTAGGATCTAATTAATTTTTTTGGGCATAACATTATGAGATTTAGGATTATACAAGCTGAAGCATGTTTTTACATTTATGATTACGGTTTTGCTGCTTGTTCTACTCTTTGGAAAAAAAAAAAAAAAAAAAAAAAAAAAAAAAAAAAAAAAACAACAAAAAAAGTTTAAATAAAATTGAAGCTTTAACAAACTGCTTAGAATGTGAGTAGTTCTACTGATTTCAGCAGGATTACTCAAATGTTTCAGACTAAGCATGTGCCTGCGTGTCTTCTGGAAAGAAAACAAAAAACAAACAAACAAACAAAAAAGTTCTAGGCAGTTGTTCTGTATTAAAACTATAACCTTCATGCACTCACTCATTCAGGCAGGTTCAGATTACATCCAATCTTAAAGCAATTTGTCCGGATTTCCACTTTTGCTAAGCTACAGGTGTGTATATACAGGTACATACAGTTATGTTCTCCTTTGTTTACAGGTGTGCTGGTTTAAAAAAGTCATTGCTGGTAGCTGTGAAGCAAACAACCTAAAACGTCCCTGTTTCTGCTACTCAAGTGAACTTTCCTTGGCCTTTTAAATTCAGGATTTCCCAAAGAGGCAGAATGTATGTAAAGTCTTACAGGGAGGATAAAACTAAGGGATGGAGATCAGGAAGAAGGCCTGGAGATCGGCTTCTCTGGTAGGTACAGCCACAACTCTTCAAAGGGTTTCTGTCATTTTACTCAGATGAAATTCAGAGCTGTGGCCTCAGTGAACTAAACACCAGCATGAGCTGCTGTGAATTCCAGTTGTCCACAATGCCTTCATCCAAGCTGAGGTGTATTAATTGCCTTGCACTGGCTTACTGTCCAAACATGAGCAGACAGACATACCATGCTATTAGTGGATCAATTTGATCCCTGACATTATATGATAGGAATGGGCAGATAGGTTCCTCCTGTTATCTTCAAGGTGAGTTTTTTCCTACCTTGGACAAGCAGTTTGCTCTCACTAAGTATTTGATTCTCCGAAGTGTCAGGTCATATATTAGTCATGCAGACACTTTCACATCAGCATTAAGGATGCACGCAAAGCTCTTTTTTACTTTATAGTAAACAATGGAATTAAACAAAACCTTGAAAGTAAGCAAAAGCTAGCTTTTAACAGCCAAAGTCTTGTCTGCTGGATAGTTTTTTAAATCTGCAAAACATTTACATGAAACACTGTCTCTCCAATTTGGGAATACTTTATGTTCATTTACACATATGTCAACAACTGCACAATATTTAAAATGTGCTCAGAATATTTCATATTCCTATCAGCACAGCTGCGATTAACCTCTGATCATCTCTAACTTTTTGGAAAAGGAAATACAGTAAAATTAAAGGAACTTGCCCTCCAAACAGCACAGCTGGCTCAATGCTCCCAGGTAAAATTAGGGAAAAGAGAAAAGGCTATCCCCCTGAATTTGACTTAGAAGAACATTTTTTGTTAATTGGATAATAAAAAAATATAGTCCTGGATTACCTAATCTGTTGGGTTGAAACATTTTTTTAAATTGATATGAGAATTGTGTAATAGATGTAAAGTTGAGTAGCTTATCCACTGAGAATTTTAAAAGTCTATGTGTTGGATAATTGGAGCTTTAATGGCACAGCTAATATGGAAGTGATGTAAATGAACTGTCATTCTGACAGTGGTGCAAGTATCAAGTACACTGGGGGATACGTGGCCAAATGTACGCTACCAGATAAGGTATTTTGGCACTTTTTCTAAAGCATTACCTTAGACATCTGTCAGTAATTTGTTCTGCTAAGCCAGACTAAACTGAAAGCCTATTAAGGAGACGGTATCACCAGCAAGGATTTGTTTTTGAACATTCTTTCTTGTATTTGACTAAATACATATTGTGAGGTTGCCTCTGAGGTTAAGTACAGGCCAAATAGCAGTAACAAAGTGTTTCTGAGCTTAAGCTACTCCTAGTATGAAATGATTTGGGCCCCTAAGGAAATCCCCTGTAACCATCTGTTGACTTGAAAGATCTGTATGTCCCTTTCAATTCCCTTCCCTTTGACCAGCAGGACCGATGAAAAAACCACCTGCACTCATGAGTCCCTGACTGCTGCTCCCAGAGCTCTATAATCCCTTTTCATACTCCTCAGACTGCTCCTGGATGCATCACTGAGCCTAGCCAGAACAGCACAGCAGATAATACTCCTTAGGCTGTATGAGTCTTGGCAGCCTCTGGGTGACATCCCTGATATGAACCCCTGGTAAGCAACAGACTTCTCTCAAGAGGTGATCCAGTCATCAGATGGGCCTCCATACTTCTCAGAAGACAGTCTCCTACTACTATCACCTGTCGCATTTTCTTAGTTGCACTGCTTGTTCCACACAGAGCAGATCAGGCTGTCTTACTCAGCACCACCCCCCCTGCAACGGGTCTTTCCTTTCCAGACAGCAGAGGGGTGAAGCAGTTCTGTAAGGGCACTTGGGCTCTGAGGGTAGAATTCCTCTTGCTGACCTTCCTCCTGTTGGTCCTTGTTGTTGCCTGCTTCCACTCTCCTGTATCACTGGTCCCCTTCCCTTCTGTCAGTGACAGTGACAGAGTTTCAGGCTGTTTGGCCATGGCCTGTGGGGCCCCTGTAGACTATGCTGCGAGCCGCAGACTTTCCCCTGAGACAAGCACCCACCATTCATTCTGCCTTGAAGATCAGGTATGGAGAGCACTGATGTCCTGCACAGATCTGGGGGGTAGGGTCAAGGTGTACTGGGTGCCTCCTACTTGGCCAGTGGAACGGCCCTCCCTCATGGGGTGCCCTCTCTCATGGGGCAACCTCCCTCATGGGTCCCCTTCTGCACAAATTGCCGTGCCAGGCCATTTGTCTGCCCTGTTCATGGCACTCACCGGGGGCTGTGGCTGCTGTTACTGCTGGCCCTGCCCACACTCTTCATCTGCTCTTTCACCAGAAGCAGACCCCTGGCAGTCTCTGCTCTCCTGGGGCTTCCCCAGTTCAGGAAGGTCTTGGTAGTAGGCTGCAGTACCCAGCTCTGCTGTGGTCTGCACCTGCCCAGAGCTGATCTCTTTGGAAAAAATCAAAATATATGGTCTTATTACTTATTTTCCAGTACATACAAAGTAATTTGATGTACAGTGATTTTCAGTGCATTATTTTATCATCAAAGTAGAAGGGACCTGAGTGTATGGTACACAGTAATTAAGAGGATTGTTTTCTCTATCCAGTACTGAACTTGAAAATCGCATATGTGATACTTCAGGAGGCCAGGCAAAAAGACATTTACTAAAAAAAAAAAAAAAAGAAGAAGAAGATGATGATGATGAAGAAGAAGAATACTACCTTACTACCTTAATAGGTATAAGTTGAAATTTTTTGTTTTTGTTTTCCCAAAACTAATTTGTAAAATATACATAGGAGTTAAGTCAGTCTAAGAGAAATAATGAAGGATTTTTCACTTTTTGATTGACAGTATCATATTCTTTAAATGTTTTATTTCCATATTTTTCTAGGATTTCTTTCAGAGGAAGGAAATAATAATGCAGTTATTGCCCTGAGATTGTCAAGAAATGTTATGTTATCTTTTTTTTTTTTTTTTTTTTTTTGGAACAAAGCAGAGGTTGATTTCCACGTGAAAAGTAAGTCTTCAAATGGATACAAGAATATGGGTTGATTTGCAAATGAAAGACCGTGACTTGAAACTAATCATGCTTAACCCAATTATATATTTATTTGTTTAAGGTCAGGAATACAAGAGTTAAAACTCAATCACTCTATAGCAAATCAGAGACCCTAGCACCCACTTAAAAAGAGGTGGGGGGGGAGGGTAGGAGGGTAGGGGGAAGGAAATTAAATTTAACAATAATGGCTCAATTCAGAAAAATATTAAAGAGGTTCTACAACTTTAAACAGGAACAGCCAACTTCTGAGATGTAAGGACACAAGTGCTATAATAAAGTAGGAATATTCTGATGATGAAGGGCATATTTATGAGCATAACTCATTCTAAATGTCGTATCTGGTCCTGAAACAAGTGTCAATACTTCCTTTTAATCTGTGATGCAGTAAGGTAATTAAACTGGTGCTTAATGTCAAGGGAAAGTTTAAGCATGTTGCTAACCTGTGGCCATCAAAAAGAGTAGCGTACAAAAATTAAACAGATTGTTTTATCATCAACATCTTGATATGGTCAATCAGCCTGGAGAAGAGGCGGCTGAGGGGAGACCTCATCACAGTCTACAACTTCCTCGTAAGGGGGTGTCGAGAGGCAGGAGACCTTTTCTCCATTAACACTAGTGACAGGACCCGCGGGAACGGGGTTAAGCTGAGGCAGGGGAAATTTAGGCTTGACATCAGGAGGGGGTTCTTCACAGAGAGGGTGGTTGCACACTGGAACAGGCTCACCAGGGAAGTGGTCACTGCACCGAGCCTGTCTGAATTTAAGAAGAGATTGGACTGTGCACTTAGTCTCATGGTCTGAACTTTCGGGTAGACCTGTGTGGTGTCAAGAGTTGGACTTGATGATCCTTAGGGGTCCCTTCCAACTCAGGATATTCTATGATTCTATGATATTGCAGTATTCATCACCAAAACGTAAAGGGACAAATCAAACAGGTATGTGTGTGATATCTGTGTAGTTAAAAATATTCAAAGGGAAAGTTGGTTTTATGAGCTTCTACTGTTGACCTCATTGGCCTGTCATTCATCTTTCAAGAAAGTTTAAAGGTTGAGTAAGACTGCTGAAAATAAGTAACACCACTGAATACAGTAGAACCTATTTTGACTTATTCAAAAGTGGTAATTTTTACTTGGGATTCCATACTTAAATTATGGTCAATCCAATATCTACTAGAATACAGGTTAAAAAAAATAGTGAAGATGAAGCTAAAAGAACAAGTAATAAAACAGTTTGATTTGTTATTCTTATTTGAAGCCTACATAACTTTGTTTCTTATTTGTTATACTATATACAGTAGTTGCCATGGACAAGTCATGTTTGGATATTTATTGTTGGCTTGGCTTGGCATAGAATCTGTGATTCTATGGTTTTGTGATTGTTCTATTGAATTTTACTCTCAAAACTGTGATTTCATGATGAAATTTGGACAGTGTGAATTTATACAATTGTTTGGCATTTTTAAAATGTCAAGCACTTTTACAGCATAGTTAAGAGCAGCAAACATTAACAAATTTTATTAACAGTGTGATTCTATATAGCAGTTTCTTGTACCTCTTTATGTGTCTCCACATGATGTATCAGAGGGAGACAATATTTTGTGTAGATTCACATACAATAGTAGTGGCTTAACAGAAGCTCAAGAAAGGTCATGATGTAAAATGAACTGCCGTATACAAGCCACATACCTGAAGCATTGCACTAACATAGTTTTTTCACATATGGATAGTGTAGATTTCTGCTACAGAAAGGGTACAGAGGTGCATGCTACTACTGCTACATACTGTCATCCAGGAGGAGTGCAGGACCCTTTCTACAAGAGCCACTACTCAGCATATGGAGACTAGGTGAGTGCGAGACTGTAAAAAGAAAATGAATGGGAGAGTTATCATTCTGAAAAGTCACTCTGTGTTTTTCCTACCTTTTTTTTTTTTTTTTTTTTTGGGTGTTAAGTTTGGGTTGTACATAATAAATTTATCTCTTTGCATCTTAGTGGAAAAGTGTAAGCAAATATCTGTCTTCAGGCACTAGAATAATTTTCTGCCCACCGAGTTGGATGACAGTGACAGGGAGCAGTATGAAGTCCCTATACTCCAATGGGAAACTGTATGTGACATTCTACATCTTTTGAATGTTCATAAATCGAGGAGGTTGGGTAGGATTAATCCAAGGGTACTGAAGGAGCTGGTGGAACTTCCTGCCAAGGTATTTTCAATAGTTTACCAGCAGTTCTGGCTAACCAGGGAGGTCCCAGCTGACTGAACTTTAAATAACATGACTCCAATCTACCAGAAGGGCAGAAAGTATGATCCAGAGAATTACAGGCCTGTCAGTCTGAGCTTGGTACCAGAGAAAGTTGTGAAGCAGATCATTTTTAACACCATCACATGACATATACATGATGTTCAAATGATTAGAAGCTGCCAGCATGGGTTTATGAAGGGCAAATTCTGCCTGACTAACCTGATCTCCTTCTCTGACAAGGTGATCTGATAAATATAGGTAAGGGTAAGGATGTGGATGTTGTTTACATTGATTTAAGTAAAGGATTTGACACCATCTCCATTTCTCAGGAGAAACTGGCTGCTCATGGATTGTATAGATGGATGGTTCACAGAATCACAGAATCATAGAATTATCTAGGTTGGAAGAGACCTCCAAGATCACCTAGTCCAACCTCTGACCTAACACTAACCAGTCCTCCACTAAACCATATCCCTTAGCTCTACATCTAAACATCTTTTAAAGACCTCCAAGGATGGTGACTCCACCACTTCCCTGGGCAGCCCATTCCAATGCCTAACAACCCTTTCAGTAAAGTTTTGTTTTTGTTTTTTTAATTTTTATCAACAATCATGATGAGTGTGCTGAGTGCACTCTCAGTAAGCTTGCATTTGACACCAAGTTAGCTGGGACTGTCAATCTGCTTAAGTGTAGGAAGGCTTTGTGGACAGATCTTGGTAGGCTAGATAGCATTTAACAAAACTCAATGCTGGGTTGTGCACTTTTTTCATAACAACTCCATGCATTGACACAGGCTTGGTGAAGAGTAGCTGGAAAGCTGTCCAGCAGAAAAGGAGCTGGGGGCGCTGGTCAACAGATAGCTGAACGTGAACTAGCTGTGTGCCCAGGTGGTGAAAAAGGCCAACAGCATCATGGCCTGCATCAGAAAGAGTGTGGCCAGCAGGACTAGGGAAGTGATTGTCCCCTTATATGCAACACTGGTGAGTCTGTACATCAAATAAGAGAAGGATATTGAGTTGCTCAAGTGGGTACAGAGAAGAGCAATGAAGGAGTAAAAAGACTTGAACGGACTGGCTGAGGGAACTGGGGTTGTTTGGTGTGGGGAAGAGGAAGCTGAGGGGAGACTTCTTTGCTCTCTGCAACTATCTGAAATGAGCAAGGAGGGTGCCAGTTTCATTTGTCAGGTGGCAAGTGATATGACATGAGCAAAGTGTCTCAAATAGGGAGACATTTATGTTGGACATTAGGAAGAATTTGTTTACGGAGAGGGTGGCCAAACATTGGAATGGGCCACCCAGAGAAGTGGTGGAGTCCCCATCTCTGGAGGTACTTAAGAGATAAGTGGGCATGGCAGTAAAGGACACGGTTTAGTGATGAGACTCCATAGATCAAGCTGATGGCTGGATCCTGACTGTTTCTTTCCAACCTAAATGATTCTATTATTCTATGATCTTGATTGTGCTGTACCACTCCAAGTTGCACATCTGGATGAAACAAGAACATTACAAAAAAATGTCAAGGCTAAGTTGTAGTCATGCTAAATGTCCATAAAGATGAAACAGTTCTAATAAACCCAGATAGAGGATTTAGATTATAAAGGTATTCCAAAAGAAATTCTCATATGCCTTCCAAGTTAGACATTGGTAAGAAAATTCTGTCTCAAACTCCTTTACTAACAGGTTGTGACTGAAAAACACCACTGTAGGCTCTGAGAAAAATAGCGGAAATATTCCTGCATGAACAGCAGCCCAGGAAGTTATTTCTAAAATATCCTTTGTAAAAACAAGAGCTAGAGATGGAAAATGACACAGCTCATCTGATAAATCACAGTTGGCTTACTAATGAATATGAAACTAACTTTTCAGTACCAATTGTTGCTCAATTTCAAATATATATATAAACAAAACAAAACAACACAAAAGCAATATAAAAGCCCTCATATGCCAGTTAATCTATTAACAAGGAAGAATGATTAAGTTTGTTTATCTTGCTTACCTCTGCTAAAAATTAAATTCTTATGCAATCACATTTCAACTTATTTCCAGATTCAGGAGCACAAAAAAAAAAAAAAAAAAATCCACTGTAATCAGAATACCAAAACTGACATATTTTAAATATTCAAGAGTAATTCAACTTTTCAGCCCCCAGCTCTTATCTGTAATTGTAAATCCACAAATCCACATGCTTTCTATTCATGGGTCTTTAGGGAGTGTGCAGACAGCTCAAACATATGTTGACTCAAAGCCAGTCACTTAATTAATTAAAGTTATGTTACATAAATAATATATTTAAATTAAACCAACAAGATAATAACATTCTTATGCATATAGTAATCCCTCTGGATTCATGAAGGCTCACAACATACAATTCTGGGCACAAACCCACCTTAAGGATTGTTTTTGTGGGGAGCTTCTTGGAGTATAGGAACCTGTATAGGACAAACTAACTACGGGTGAGTTAGTAAAATATTTCTACTACAACTCAGCAAAGTTTATAAGGAGTGAAGTTTTTGACCACACATGCTTACTTTTACCATCACTCCTGCTACTACAGATTTCCAGAACCACTTACAACCACAAAATAAACCATAATTTCCTTTCTCTTTCTTAGCTGCTCGTCCTGATTTTAAGAGCTTCTTGTGAACAAAGGTTGTGGGTTGACTCCATGTTTTGATAATTTATTCTCAGAATAAATATTTCCACGCTAACAAAAGATGTTGTATATATATTTTATTTCTAAAAGGATCATCTCAGGGATTTGACTCTAGCTTCTATGCCAGCCACAGTGTTTTTAAAAAGAATTGCATGCAAACAATCAAAGTTTGAATTATAGATACAGTGGAAATATTTTGAAAGGATTTCATGGCTTATATTAGAAAAAAAAAAAGCATAAATAAATTCAGATCATAACACTTCCTGTGATTTCTTTTCCAAGACTATTCAGTGGAATCAAATAAAAAAAAAAAGAAAAAAGAAAAAAAAAAAGAAAAAAAAAAAAAGCCAAAATTCTCACTTGTACGTATCAGAATAAAAAAACTGCACAGTACAGAGCATGTTTTAGAATATACATTCCAATAATAATAATACAAAAATCTCAGAGATATTACAAGATCTTTATAAAAAAAGGTGTCATTTTAATGTATGAAACATTAACTGGGAAACAGTTTATGTACTGTATAAGTTTTGGGTTGGAGAGTTATCTTACTATTCATGTTCAGTCAAGTTCAGTAAATGACCAAACAATTTCCTTTGCTGAATACCATAGTAAAGGCTATGTGAATCTGGAATTTAATTTACTAGAAAAGCCACTCATCATTTCATTAATGCAAGATATGGAAAGGTGGCAGAGCGCAAAAAACTTTATATTAAGTTATTTTTTAAACAGTATAGGAATCACAGGGTTGAAGAATACGGAGTCATACTACTAATGCCAGTTCCAACATGTCAGGACTGTGATACTCAGAAAAAGGATATAAATTCCTCTACTGAGACTGATGCTTTTGATCTCAATACCACTAAGAAGGAAGGAAGGAAGAGTATTTAACACAACTACTGTATGTATATTTCCAAAGTACAAAAATTACAAAAATAGAGCTGTACAGCTCTTACAGTACAGTGAAAATTTCCTCATCTACAACAATCTGGAAATAGTTACATTTTCACAAGGGGAAGGTATCTACATTTTAGTTCCTTTATTTATTTATTTATTTATTTATTAACATTGCATGCAAATACTACAATAAAATACTATGGCCTTTAAATCCCCATAGATTTGATGATTATTAAAGATTCAAAAATCTGTTAAAGAAATTAATACAAAGTGTTTCTCAACATTGTTGAGAAATTGATCTGATCTCCTTCCTGATCTCCTTCTATGACAAAGTGACGTGCTGGGTGGATGAGGGAAAGGCTGTGGATGTGGTCTACCTTGACTTCAGCAAGGCTTTTGACACCGTCTCCCACAGCATTCTTCTCAAGAAACTGGCTGCTCCTGGATTGGACTGGCGCACGCTTCGTTGGGTTAGAAACTGGCTGGATAGCCGGGCCCAAAGAGTCGTGGTAAATGGAGTAAAATCCAGTTGGAGGCCAGTCACTAGTGGCATTCCCCAGGGCTCGGTGCTGGGGCCGGTCCTCTTGAATATCTTCATCAATGATCTGGATGAGGGCATTGAGTGCACCCTCAGTAAGTTTGCAGATGACACCAAGTTAGGTGCGTGTGTCGATCTGCTCGAGGGTAGGAAGGCTCTGCAGGAGGATCTGGATAGGCTGCACCGATGGGCTGAGGTCAACTGCATGAAGTTCAACAAGGCCAAGTGCCGGGTCCTGCACCTGGGGCGCAATAACCCCAAGCAGAGCTACAGGCTGGGAGATGAGTGGTTGGAGAGCTGCCTGGCAGAGAAGGACCTGGGAGTGATGGTTGATAGTCGGCTGAATATGAGCCAGCAGTGTGCTCAGGTGGCCAAGAAGGCCAACGGCATCCTGGCTTGCATAAGAAACAGCGTGGCCAGCAGGGCTAGGGAAGTGATCGTCCCCCTGTACTCGGCTCTGGTGAGGCCACACCTTGAGTACTGTGTTCAGTTTTGGGCCCCTCGCTACAAGAAGGACATCGAGGTGCTTGAGCGAGTTCAGAGAAGGGCGATGAAGCTGGTGAGGGGCCTGGAGAACAAGCCCTATGATGAGAGGCTGAGGAAGCTGGGCTTGTTCAGGCTGAAGAAAAGGAGGCTCAGGGGTGACCTTATTGCTCTTTACAGATACCTTAAAGGAGGCTGTAGCGAGGTGGGGGTTGGTCCATTCTCCCATGTGCCTGGTGACAGAACGAG
The DNA here is from genome assembly GCF_009819795.1 of Aythya fuligula. Classification (NCBI taxonomy): domain Eukaryota; kingdom Metazoa; phylum Chordata; class Aves; order Anseriformes; family Anatidae; genus Aythya; species Aythya fuligula. The sequence continues at coordinate 70,196,951 of NC_045593.1, read as the reverse complement.
GGGGAAAGCGCTAAAGTTGCGCCAGGGGAGTTTTAGGTTGGATCTTAGGAAGAACTTCTTTACCGAAATGGTTGTTAGACATTGGAACAGGCTGCCCAGGGAAGTGGTGGAGTCACCATCCCTGGAAGTCTTTAAAAGACGTTAAGATGTAGAGCTTAGGGATATGGTTTAGTGGAGGACTTGTTAGTGTTAGTTCAGAGGTTGGACTCGATGATCTTGAGGTCTCTTCCAACCTAGAAATTCTGTGATTCTGTGATTGTCTTTTAGGAGACTGATATTTGCCGTATATTCCCACTTTACTAAGCAGAAGTAGTTTGGCAAGGGACTCCTTGCCAAATCTAAAGGAGTTATCCAGGTCACCTCAAAGAACCTATTGGCTAATAGAATCAAAGATTCATAGAATGCTTTGGGTTGAATGGGACTTTAAAGGTCATCTAATTCCACTCTCCCTGGCATAGAGAACACCGTCCACTAGACTAGGTTGCTCAAAGCCCCATCCAACCTTGCCTTAAACACTTCCAGGTTATGCACAAATCCTCTAGCTAACCTGTTGCAGTGCCTCACCACCCTCAATAAAAAGATTTTATTCCTTACATTTAATGGAAATCTACTCCCTTTTAGTTTAAAAGCATTGAACCATTGACTGCAACTCTTCAAATGCAACCATCCAGCCAATTCCTTATCCACTGAGTGGTACATCTATCAAAACCATGTATCCAAGTTAGAGACAAGGATATTGTACAGGAAAATATCAAATATTTTGCACAAGTCCAGTTAGATGATGTCTGTTTCTCTTCCCCTATCCACCAATGCTGTTACCCCATTGTAGAAGGCCAGCAGATTGATCAGGCACAATTTGCCCTTGGTGAAGCCATGATGGTTGTTCTGGATAGCCTCTTAGTCTTGTATGTGCCTTGCCATTGCTTCCAGGAGGATCTTTTCCATGATCTTGCCAGACACAGGCATGAGGCTCACTGCTCTGGAGTTCCCCAGATCCTTCTTTCTACCGTTTTTAAAAATGTGAGTCATGTTTCCCTTTTTCAAGTCACCAAGGTCTTCTCCTGACTGCCAGGACTTTTCAAATCTGATGGAGAAAGGCTTGGCAACTACATCAGACAATTTCTTTTGAACTCTGGGTTGTATATCATCAGGCCCCATAGACTTGTTCAGTTCTATCAGGTGGTCTTGAGCCTTCTTTTCACTTAGAGTGGGAGGAACTTTGCGCCTCCAGCCCTCATCTTCAGGTTCAGGGTCCCATTGCACACCAAGTTGAAAATGAGGCAGTGATGTGTCCATGCTGCTAAGAAAGCTAATAGTATTCTTGACCACATTAGGCAAAGTATGGCTAGCAGGTCAAAGGAAGTACACCTTGCACTCTCCTCAGTGCTGGTGAGCCTGCTCCTGGAGTGCTGGGATCACTTCTGGGCTTCCCAGTACAGGAGAGACATGGACATACTGTCCAACAAAGGGCCACCAAGATAATGAAGGCATCTCTTCTCTGAGGTAAGACTAAGAGAGCTGGGAGTGTTCACCCTAAGGAGGAGAAGATTCAGTAATCATGGCAATGTACATAAATGCCTGAAGGGAGGGTGCAAACTGGATGGAGCCAGGCTCTTCTCAGTGCTGTCCAGTGACAGGAAAAGAGGCAACAGGCACAAATTGAAACACGGGTCCTTCCCTCTAAATATCATGGTATACTTCTTTGCTGTGATAGTGACTGAGCACTGGAACAGATTGCCCAGAGAGGTCTCCCTTTCTGGAGGCAGTCAAAAGCCATCTGGACATGGTGCTGAGCACCTAGTTCTAGATTTGAGCTGGGGACTTGGACCACATGACCTTCCAACCTCAACCATTCTGTGATTCTGTGAAGTTTTCTTCATTTAGAATATATCAGAAAGCATATTGATAACCTTTTCTAGTCTGGAGGTCTTCTGCCTGTTTGTGGAGAGCTCACTAAAGGAAGAGAAGTCAATGTACTTCCACTTCACAAGTCTTGCCAGCTTTGGGTTTGGTCGATCCCTGTCCTTAAAATACTTCTGCATGTATCAGCTCTATTTTTTGCACACTCCAACATATATTCACAGAGTGGAACATCCAGTTCCCAAGCTTGAGTGAAGAAGAGGACAGTCCCAACATGATCAGCTTGCATTTATTGGTTCTTTACTAATTATAAGATAAACATAGGAAATCTTTTCTCGAATTAACTTGTAGGAATTATAATTGTGTAATTAGTATGCATTTCTGATTTCCACAGACTTATCTTGCTTATTGATGTCAATGAAAGAAAAATTGAACAAATTTAAATTCAAGCATCTTAGGCATCTTGGTTATGTGTAGTATTCTTGATAGATCTGAAAGCTGCTGATGCTGTCAGCACTTCACATATACTTCCAGAAGCTTTTTTTGTTTTTGTTTTTGTTTTTGGTTTTGGTTTTTGGTCATAGCAACATGATACTGCATTTTATGTCAAGGTGATGATAAACATTGGAGGTTGGGTTATGATCAAAAATTACTTTAAACCTTACTGAACTATGCTTTTTGGAAAACTAGCTCAACTCGTTTCATTGTTTTTATTTCATTTCTAATGTCTGTCTGACTGTTCCTTGACTCCTCCAATAACTCATGGACCAGTTTCAATAAAACTTGACAGTGAGATACAAATCTTGAAGATAAAAAGATTTTCTTATGTGAAAATAGCTGGCAAAATTGTGGGGAGAGAATTGCAAGAGCCCCCGAAGTCTCTCCAATACTAGGAAAAAAGGCAATATGAATTCACACAGTTTAAATACAGGAAAAATCACACAGGAGAGAATCCACAAACACAGATAAAGCCTCAGTCAGAGCCAGTAATCATGAAACAGAAGTCTGTAGGAAAAACAAACAAACAAACAAACAAACAAACAAAACTATATGTGTTTTGGTTCTCACAATTGCTTTTGGAGAACAAGACTGAGTCAAAATCCATCACTTTGCCCATTTTGCAAATAAAAAAATAAATAAATAAATTACTGATCCTTTCTAATTTGGAAAACTGAAGACTTTTTTTTTTTTAATAGATATTTGGATTTTGGCAGTCAAAATTATGCATATTTGGAAATGACTGCAGCAAATTTGCTGCAGGAGTACATGAAATATCAGGGTAGAAGACAGCAGAAGCTGAACTGGAAGACAAGGAATCTAGACACAGAACAGTGGAGATGGGGACAGTGAGATGGACCTACATCCCATGGAAATCACCAGGAGAGAAAAGATGAAGTATACATGTATAAAAGGTTAAACTAGACGTGAATCAAAGAGGAATTGGCAAAGGGACAAGGGTGGAATCAGTAAAGCTGAATCACAAATTCTTATTTTTCAGGTGTTCACTTCTTCCATTTCTTCATATTTTAATGTAACATTTGGGACTCTGGGAGATATGTTTGAGGCAAGGATGAGCAGAGGGCTAATTTGGTGTGTGTATGTAGTTCGTCGTATTGTCGTATACGTAAAAATAACACATTTTAACCTGGCTACTAGAACAAGGAATAGCATCACAGTGCTTTTTTTTTTTTTTTTTTTTTTTTTTTTTTTTTTGGATGGGGGGAAGGAGTGGGGAGCACTAAAGGTGTTTCAGGACACTGTAACACATTTTGTATTTGTGTACTGAACCAAAACATATTATTGCTTTTTCTCTTTTAAAGTATAAAAATATTTTTTTCTTTTAATGTGAAAAAGTTTCCCTTTAAAATACATCTTTTTATATTTTAAGTGCAAAAATGAACATGTTTATACCAAACTAAAACATTCCAGGTGCTCAAAGCAAGCATTTTTTTCATAAAAGATCAGAGGTAGTTTTTTTCAGGAAAAAAAAAAAAAAAAAGTTATTGAATTTCTTCAGAATATCCAAAAATGGAAAAAAAAATCATTTTCTATCCAGTGTGAACCTTTTAAAGCAACATGGTTAAACATTAAATATATATATAGAGAGAGAGAGAGAATTGTCACTGTATGATTACTTATCTTCAAAATATACTTCTTCAAGGTATATTAGGAAGTAAATTACATGTTCTGCTTACCTTGGAATGAAATATGTGTTAACAAAGACTTGAGTCACTTTTTTGTATCACCTTAAAATGCAAATAAGAGCTGATATATATATATATATTTATATAATTTTTTTTTGAGGGGATGAGGGGAGGTAGAAGGTGGTGGTAGGAGTGAGACATGCTGAAATAAGACCAGTGTTTCAAAAGCCAGAATTACATGCAGATCTAAGTAAAATAAACATGGAAAAAAAAAAAAAAAAAAAAAAAAAAAAAAAAAAGAGATGGGAAGACTTAGCAGCTTCCAGGTTTTCAGAGGTATGAGAATGGACTGCACATGACTTTCTGTTGGTTTATTTAATTGAAACATAAGTATTTGTTCCAAGATTGGTGTTTTGGTGCGGATTCCATGTGGTAAAATGTTTTGTCACGATTTTATTTTTGGTGTTGCAGAGAAGCTTTATTTTAACATTGCTTCACTTTTGGAACAGCAGTCAATAACCCAGAAACTTGTGTCCACTCAACCTACTTAGCACTGGCAGGACAATTTCATGTGAACACCTCAACTGTCATGTCTAATGAGTGCGTCCACACAGAAGGCCATGTACAAGTCAGACACAGCATCCTTTTTTTTTTATTATTATTATTTTTTGTTGTTGTAGTTTTCCTTTTATTTTTTATTATTATTTATTTATTTATTTATTTTTCATCATAAATCAGGGTTTTGTTTACACATTGAAAATAATAGCATAAAAGAGTAATGTACAACGCTAATATTCTTGCACCCTGCCAGTCCCAGTGAACTGAAGCAGGTCTTTTTTTTTACATTACTTCACTACTGTGGCAGAAAGATTTAGTCAAAACCATGTGGGATTTCTTTTTAAATATTAGTATTACTTTGTCAAGTCTGTTCTTCTGCTAACTTTTTTATGTTATCTTCCTCAGGCAATAAATATTAATGCTGTTTTAAACTATGATAAGAAAATCGATCCATGAGTTATTTTTTCAAGTGTTGCCTCCCAGGAGCTATTCAAAAAGTTAAAAGCTTTTTCTAGGACCTTTCTTTCTGGTGTGATTGACTAGAGAGATTAACGATTAACCAGATTGTTCAAGGCAAAACTCTGCAAGTGATGTCTTATTTATATATATCCAGAAATATTTGATATATTGTTTTTACCACAAGCATATTAAATTGCAAGCATCATGAACAATTTAATTCAAAATTTCACTCATCTATAAAACTAAATCTTGCTACTTGTTATTTATAAACATTTCTCCTTCCTGATTTTTTTTTCTGAAAACAATAATCATATTGCTATATTACTGAATGATATTGATAATTAATTCAACTGATAATTGCTTTAAAAATGCTCTTATTCCATGCTACAAGGATGATAATTCTGATTCTCTAACATATCCACCCTCAAAGACCATAAGCATAATGATCAAAAAATTTACCTGAAAGGTAGATCACGATGGTCATGCCACACTGGCCACAGCTGGTCTCTGGTGCTCTGACTGCCAGGTAATCCTTGCAAGATATGCTCATTATGGCATCTCTGAACCTTCTCCTAAGATGAGAAAGTATGGGTGCCATCACAATAGAGTATTTGTGCAAATGCTTTTTTTAGGAGGTGACCCAAGACATCCAGCATGGCTTCACTAAGGGCAGATTGTGCCTGACAAATCTGATGGCCTTCTACAATGGGGTAACAGCATTGGTGGATGGGGTAAGAGAAACAGACATCATCTAGCTGGACTTGAGCAAAATATTTTACATTTTCATTGACATATAATGGAGTGACTGCATCAGTTGACAAGGGAAGACTGACTGATATCATCTACCTGGACTTCTGTAAGGCATGTGAAACAGTCCCATGTGACATACTGGTCTCCAAATAGGACAGCTATGGATTTGATGGGTGGACCACTCAGTGGATGAGGAGTTGGCTTGAAGGCCACACCCAGAGAGTTGGTGTCAATGGCTCTATGTCAAGGTGGAGGCCGGTGACAAGTGGTGTCCCTCAGGGGTCTGGCATGGGACCAGTGATGTTTAATATCTTTGTCAACAACACAGACAATGGGATCAAGCACACCCTCAGCAAGTTTGCAGATGACACCAAGCTGAATGATGTAGTCAATACAACAGAAGGAAGGGATGCCATCCAAAGGGACCTGGACAAGCTTGAGAAGTGGGCCTAAGTGAACCTAATGAGTTTCAGCAAGTCAAAGTGCAAGGTGCTCCACCTGGGTCAGGGTAATTCCAGACAGCAGTACAGAATGGGAGAAGAACTCCTTGTGAGCAGCCCTGCAGAGAAAAACATGGGGGTTCTGTTGGACAACAAGTTTGACATTGAGCCAGCAGGGCACACTTGCAGTGCAGAAGGCCAACTGCATCCTGGTCTGCATCAAAAGAGGGGTGGCCAGCAAGTAGAGGGAGGAAATTGTCCCCCTCTACTGTGCCCCTTGTGAGGTCCCATTTAGACTGCATACAGGTCTGGGGTCCCCAGCAAAAGAAGGATGTGGACCTGTTAGAGATGGTTCAGAGGTGGGCCATAAAGATGATCAGATGGTTGGAGTACCCCTCCTATGAAGAAAGGTTGAGAGAGCTGGGGCTGTTCGGCCTACAGAAGAGAAGGCTTTAGGGTGAACTTAATACAGCTTTTCAGTACTTAAAAGGGGCTTACAAAAAAGACGGAGAGCAACTTTTTGCTCAGGCAGGTAATGACAGGACAAGGGGGAAATGTTTTAAACTAAAGGATGGGAGATTTAGATTATAGGTTAGGAGGAAATTCTTCACTTGGAGGGTGATGAGGTAACTGAAACAGGTTGCGCAGGATGGTTGTGGATGTCCCATCCCTGGAGGTGTTCAAAACTAGGTGGGACCTAGACAACCTGATCTCATGACTGGGGTGCTGTAACTAAATGATCTTTAAGGTACCAGGTCCCTTCCAACCCTAGCCATTCTGTGATTCTATGATTCTATGAACCTGGCTTTGAACACTTACAGGAATGGGGCATTCACACCTTCTTTGGGCAACCTGGTCCAGTGCTTCACCATCCTCAGAACTTCTTTCTGATATCTAATCTAAATCCACCCTTTTTTTAGTTTAAAGCCATTACTCCTTGTCCTATCACTACAGGATATCTCCCAGGATCCTTCTCTTCTCCAAACCAAAGGATGCATACTCTCCTGTCTGTAGACATTTACTACCTATGTGCACTAAAATGTTAAGTATCAGTTGGTCCTTGGGGGGAGACAAGCATATGTGTTTGTTCATCTGTAATCTGAATAACCTCATGAAATCCAGCAATAGCCCATAAGATCTAGATCTAAAACCAAGATCTGGAGGTTACAGAGTGAGTTAAAATGAAGAGTCCAAATGGCATGAGCAGACAAGAAGTTGTTTAGCTGAGAGACAAACCTATCATGAAATACAGTAGCACAGACTTTGCATCTGACACAATATTGCATGGATTAATATTACAAACAATGTTATTTGGAATAATTAATGATGCGTGATACATTCTAGAGCTGGCATAATACCTGCTATTAAAAATAAGGTAACACATCAAAATTACAGTACTGGTTTAGTATCACTTACTACAAAAAGACCTGTAGCTTTATTTCTCTTAATAACTATTCACTTTTAGGGAATATCTGCCTCTGGCAAATGTTGACACTGAAGTTTCCTCTTAATGGGTGACTACTGAAATTGGAAAGATTGTGCATGATTGGAGGCAGTATTCATAGTACTAACTACTCACAATCCTAGATCTTCAGTTACTCTGTAATGTAGCAGTTTAATAGCTTATTGCAATTTTGGCATAATGCTAGAGGCTGTGAGTATTTTTGCTAGGGATACACAAATCTACTATTACTACATAACATTGTGCCTCAGCCATATTAAATCATAACCACTGAAGTGGTTTTTTTTGTGTTGTTGTTTGTTTGTTTGTTTGTTTTCTGAAGGATTACTTGATCGGATACATCTGGCACATTAGGAGAGTGTGAAACTGAAAATAGTCAGGTAGAGAAGACCAGACATTTTTCTGTATACAGAACAGTCTGCTGCTGAGCCATCCTTGGTAAAGGAAAATAAATGAAGAACTCACATAATGTGTGTGGCAAAATCCCACCCAAAGACTGAATGAAGAAAGAAAACAGGATTGACTGCATTTATGGTTGTGATTAGAAGAAGCATTATACTTAAATTAATAGTTCTGATTTTTATTTTTATTTTTTTTTTTAGAAACTGTTGTCTTCTGAGAAGGACAATTTCATGTTTGGTGATAATTATGGCTGGTTCTCTAATAAGCTGGAAAAGAAACAAGCTTTTATAAGCAAGCTATCTCCATATTGGGAAAGCAACCATTCAGGCAATGTAGAAAGGACTTTCCAGAAAAAGATATTCCTTGTTTTATTTCACCCTGATTGAAGGTCTGTAGTTGTGGCAATGTAATGCAGTGGCATGGATTCAAAGCTTTCATCTGTAGTTGTTACTGCTGTGATTAACAAGTGCACTACACTTAACAACTAAGTGTATGCCTGAGATTCTGAAATATCATCCAAAATTAGATCTAAGAAAAGCCATCACCTTGCAATCTTTAGATTATATTGTAAGACCTACTTCATCACTCAAGCTTTCCCAGAGGACCAGAGTGAAGGCAATAAAACAGGTTTATAAGACAACAGTCTTTCACTAAAATGAGAGCAGGAGCGCAGCCATCATTTTTCTCAGAAACGGGAGCTTATCATTTTATCTGCTGTAAGAAGGACAATTAATTATCATTTCTGAAATATTTATGATGGTGTTTTAATTCTATACAAGGCTTAGACAGGGCTGTAACAAGTGTTTTGAAAATGATAATAGACTGAGTATACAGAGGACTAGTGTGTATGTGTTTTAGAGATACATTAATTTAATATATACGCAAATTACACATGTGGGGGTGTTTTGCTTAGGAGTACAGAAATGATTTACTAACTGGGCATAACTCCTCTATCATCTTGCTAGTTTTCTGCTGTCTAATTTGTCTTTATTTCACTCTCTCAGACCTTTGAGAAACTTGCTTTCCATGCAGAAATACGGAAATAGGAATATTGGAAGGTTTTCCATGTTTTGTTTGTTTGTTTATTTATGTATTTGTTTTATTTTGTTTTGTTTGTTTTCCCCAACTCCTCCCTTTCCAAGTTATACTTGCCTGAAGCCTGTAGGGAACAAGAGTTGTTTTGCATTCTTTCATAGATTATTTCTGCATCTTAAAAAGCCAATCAAAATGGTATCTATATCTAAACAGTGTAATTATTAACAGTAAGGAAACATAACTCAATTAAAAAGGAGTTTCCCAATTAAGTTAAATATCAGAACTCATCTGGTTTCATCTTATAGATGTGTATTGGGTCTGGCTGGGATGTTAACTTTCCCTGCAGCAGCCCATTCAGTGCTGTGATCTGCACTTGTAGCTAGAACAGCAGTGTTATCAGACCAGTGCTGTGTCAGCTGCTGAGCAGTGCTGGCACAGCATCAGGACTCTCTCTAAGCCTCCTAGGGGGTGGGCAAAGAGAGAAAAGAAATATCACCAGGGCAGCTGACCCAAACCAACCAAAGGGATATTCCATATCATATGAGGTCACATTCAGCAATAAAAGGTGGAAACAGGAAGAAGAGGGGAGGGGTGGGCTCTTGTGAAAATGTCGGTCCTCCTCCCAAACACTGGCTACGTGCGTTGAGGCCTTGCTTCAAGGACGTGGTCAAGCATCGCTCATTTGTGGGAAACAGAGAGTAATTTCTTTCCTCTGCATTTCCACATAGCCTTTATTTGTTTTGTGTTTTTTTGCCTTTCCCTTTCCCCCTCCCTTTCCTCTTTCCTTTTTTTTCCCCCTTTAGTTAAATTTTTTAATTAATAATAATATTTCCTTAATAATTATTTTTCCCCTTTAATTAAATTATCCTTATCTCAACCCATGAGTTATTCTTTACTTTACTTCTTCCCCTCCTCATCTAAAGAAGGGGAGTGAGATAGCAGTTGTGTGTTTAGCTGCCTAGTACAGTAAAACCACCACAAGATGCAATTCACTTACTCTGAACAGTCTGCAACAAGACCTTCTCATCCCACCATTATTTAAGTCATGGTAACAAAAGGAATGCTACCAGACAGATGGAAAAAGGTCTTAATATTTGGAAGCTGACTGCTATCCTAATGCCTGGTTTACTCAGGAGCAGCCTGGAAAGGTTTACTCAGAAGCAGTCTGGAAACTGTGTTTAGTTAAAACAGATATAGCAGTCCTGAGACACAGCCATATGTAGCTAAGATGCTACAGGAGGAGGACAGAAGAATGTATTTATCCACAGAGATGGAAAAGGAGCAGGCAGTGAGAAGGATGGATATTGTTTCTGACTCAATATGCAGTCTTTTGCAGACTTTAACTATAACATGCATCCTTCTGCTGAAGCTAACAGTCAGCCTTTCCTGGGTTAGTTATTCCCTATAAGTATGGGTGGAAATTTAAGCTGAGCAGGAAGACAATTCCATGCTTCACCAGGGTGGAATGAGCTACAAGAAAAATAAATAAATAAATAAATAAATAAATAAGTCTCTTTTAAGATCTACTTTGCCTTCTTCAGCAGACCATCCCCCACATACTTCACTTGAATGTGTTAATATCTTCACACCACCTTCCCATCACTTTCACAGCATTTGGAAAACATTTGCCAAAGAAGGATTCCAAAATCCCTTTTTAATTTAATCATTTTCTCACCCTCACTGTTGTGCCTCTGTACTCTTGCTGACCTCTAACCTCAGGTAGCATCACTTTGTAATTTCCCTTTTAAATAAAATGTTAATGAGCTGCCCTACTGCTATGTGTACAACAACAAAGAGAAAAGAAAACATGCACATATTGCCTCCTTGAGTTATTTGTTTCACAACTGCTGGACAGGGAATCCCAAGAGTATTTGCTTTATTTAAATGCATATCTGATGGTATCACCAACACTTCACCCCAAGGTCATACAAATCTCCACTGTTCAACCATGTTTTCTTGTATTTGTTGGCCTATCTGTCCCTTTACATCCCCAATTGTGCTGACTAGCACAAGTTATTACCCACATTAAAAATGAACAAGCAAACAAAACACCTTTAGTATGTCTCAAGCTGTGTATGCCTCAAGCTGCATGATAAAGCTTTTTCTTCAAACACAAAAATCCTTACACATTTCTGTGTATTCTACAATTTTGGAAAACACATGCACTAGGTCATCAGGCCACTTTGGACCCATAGTAGAAGGTACTAATACTGGACATCCAGTATTTAACCTTTTTACTTCCTCGTTTAAATGAATTAAGTACAGGAGAAAAATAAAATGGAAACTTCTGGCCATAAATTCTGTCTTTTCAGATCAGTAAATGAGACAACAAATGCCAAGGGAATGTTTAACTACAGTTCATCAATATTTAGAACACGCTGCAACCTAGATAGTCCAACTAAGATTAGCCCCCTCCTCCAATCACCATTATAGGCCTAGCAAGAGACAAAATGTATGTACTGAGGTTAAAAACAGAAGCTGCAAGGGGAGTTGAGGGAAGGAAGTGTTATCTCCAGGACTAAAACTAAACATATATATAGAAAACATCTAAATAATGAACACTAACAATAACCTGAAAGAAGAACTAAATAAAGAAAGGGATAAAGAAAGATATGACTAGTCCAAAACCATACTCACAGAAAGCATATTAGTTGTCCAACTGGTAATCTGTGAAGATTCAGTGCTACCACAAGATGCTACCACAAGATTTTATGATACATTATCAGAGTGAGAGAAATAAGTGTATAGTACAGGAAAATGTTTCATCAGGATTAGAATGAACACCTCTCATGACATATAGAATGCATTAGCACTGAAAGGAATAATTCTGTTAATAGGCAATGTTTGTTGTTGTTGTTGTTTCCTGCCATCCCTTGTTATTTGCTTGAAATATAAATTATGAATCATTATGCATTTTTAAACATATTTTTTCCAAAACAGTGCTTGCTTCTTATGGATTTTTTTCAGCTCTCATTGAAACATATTTTGATCAGAAAATATGATCAAAATAAATAAATCAATATGATCAAAATAAATAAATCAATTTTTCAATTCATAGTGATACCTTAGGAAAGGTGTAGTCTGAGTGCCTCATACTCTTATCTGATGCAAATGGAGACACACCATACCACAGCTTGTGAGTAAGACTGGGGGGAGGGGAGTGATGTTTTAATTTTCCCATAGAAAACTTCTATTTTTTCAATCAAAGACAACAACAACAACAAAGCACTTCTTCCTACTAAAAATTCTATGTGAAAAATAAAAGGGAATTGTGTATGCAGTGTCTTCCTAGAGGCACATTTTAGGTGTTCCTGATCAGGTTTCTATGGGTTGGACTCAATGTTTGGAGTTCAATAGTACACCTGAGTCTCATTCTTTGTTGAATAATTAGGACACATTTTGGAATTCTCCAGTTACATTTTCTTTCAAAATACCTGAAAAAGTTGTATGTCTCGAAGGAGAAGAAAGGAGAGATATTACTTGAACTAAAACCAAGATGAAGTCAAGTCTACCAGGACAAAACTTATGATATTCTGAAATAGTTTTTCCTAAGATAGCAGGAGAAAGATATGAGATAATAACGTATATGAGTTCTAAATTAAATACCATAGAAATTAGGGGATGGAAATGCTCAGCACTGCCAAAGAACACATGACAAGAGAACATCTGAGTTGTTATGTTGTTAAGGTGTACTAAGTGTGCTGCTTTGGTCCAGCTCAGCTTCAATTGAATCCAACAGGAGGGTTTAACTGATAATGTCATTTCATAGCTTTCAGACAAACTTTTAAGAAATCAAGCACAGAAATTTTCACAAATAAATAAAAACAAGGAAAATACAATAAAAAAAAATAAATCATATGTTAGTGAGGGCATTAGATTACTGCTGCAGAGCACAGTTGAAGACAGTTGATAGGTGACACATTTGAAAGATGAAGATTGATATTTAGGCAAGCTCAACAGGAACAGATGACTAGTATGCACATCTCAAATACTACTTATAATTCATTAATTTATACCCATATGTTTTCTTGAAATACAGCATTTCAAAATGAAACTCAAACTGGAAGAGGCGGAAACGATGTGGATTTTAAAAGGCAGTAATTTATTGGTCCACAGGTAAACGACGGATTGATTTTCTGGAACGGATTCAAGATGGTTGAATGGAAACATTTAATGAAGAAGCTAAACTGAAGAAAACAGCATTATAGAACCTAAGTAGGGTTGCTCTCAGTGGCTGGAGCCTGACATGCATAGCCTACTGAAATATGTTGCATGTTTAATATTGCTGCACTGGAATATTCAAAGTATGGAGACTTGAACCAGAAAGAAATAGTTCAGAAATGATACATTGTTTTAATAAAGCCAATTAATATTCCACTATCAATCTTCTTCTGAGGAAAAATAGAAGGTTCTCCCATGTATATGTACTTCAGATCAGTGAAAGTATTTGAGAAACTTGTGTGTGATTAGCTTCCAAAGTAAGATAGGTAACAACAATAATTTGAAATGCATATAGTGCTTATTGGTTTAATTTGATTTTTATTTAGCCATTATTACATGGTAATGCAATGTCATCTGCTCAGTGCAGCATCTATATTTCCAGATCTAAGAACAGTAAAATAACCTTATGTCAGCTTCTTGAATAGGATTTTTTTTTTTTAATTCATTGTATTTTCAGAGTATGCCCGTCCTTTCCTGATGGCTAAAGTGAGTTTAGCTAAGATACAACACAATCACTTCTTCTAAGATACTTCACAATCACTTTCACTCCTGCTTTTCAACAGAACACGGAGGAAAAAAAACAAAAAAAAACAAGTCTTAATGGATGAAATGACAGGAAGACTATACCCTGATTTCCATCATTGGCAAAACAGATAACAGAAATTAGTGTAATTTATTGCCTACCACTAGCAGACAAGAGCAGTGAGAAACTGAAAGCAAACTACAAACACCTTCCCGCCATCCACCCTCTTCTACCTCCTCCCCGCAAGCAGCACAGGGGAACAGGGAATGGAGGGAATGGGGGCTGCAGTCAGTCCCCAGTGCTCGTCTCCACCACTCCTTCATGAGCACTCTGCCTCTGCTCCACTTGGCGTAGTTCCTGAACTGAGCCTGCGGGGGCTGCCCACAGGCAGAAGCTGATGTGTACCATGACTGTGTTTAGCATTTTATTTCAATGCACTGGTGGATATATGTTGACATTTATGAAATTATGGCACATACGGTCACGGCCAAACAGATGTCAAGTTCTAAATGAAGAATGGACTGAATTCTTCTTTGGTGCCTAAAGCTATACATACACAAGTGTGGCAACAGAGGAATTCTGATTTTTTTTTCTTTGATTTTAAACATGTTTTTGATTTTTTTGGTAGACTACTTTATGTTTTAAGTGTCACAGGTTTATTGATAACCTATGCTTTTCAGCATCCAAAGAGAAGTATTGCACAAGCGTATTCAAAGAGAAATGTGGTTGTCGTGTGTTTTTTGTTTGTTTGTTTTTTTTGTTTGTTTTGTTTTGTTTTGTTTTGTTTGCAGGGAAGGTGAGGGAGAGGGTAGAATTATGGTGCATGTTTTGATAGGTCTTAGTAGTCTGTTCTATTTCTTCCTCTTTAATGAACTGATAGAATCATAGGTATCTTTTGTCATAAAGCTTGAACCTAACTCTAAGATGTCTGCATCATCTTGACAGAGGAAATGTTTTCACTATGCCATTTCAGGCTCATCATGACTTGCTCCTTCCCTCTGTGATCTCATCTGCAATGAAAATGGCATTTATCCTAGGAATTTTGACATTCCATTCTCTCCCTCCTTTTCTTTAAAACGTGTTAACAGCCTTTGTGGTCTTTATCTTCTAATCTTATGTGCCAACTTGACAGCTGTCTTGTGGTTTTACTGTTCTAATGTTTTTAATGTGCTTTTTTACTGACCTAGGCTTCTGTTACTTTTTAATGTTCTCTCCTGTGTTCATCTTTTCCTTAATTCTAATTACTGAAACCAGCAAGAATGTCTGGGACTATGCCCTTTACTACCATTTTTACGTTTCATTTTTAAGAGTTTGTGCTTAGCCACATTGCAAAGCTCTCTTGCTATGCCAGCAACAGAGGTGACATGTCTTGCAGGACTGAAAACCTACATGTACCTAAGAAGGAGAAGGAATTTACCAGGCAGGAATTAAAGGAACCATTGAAATAAAGGAACACAATGAAATTTTAATATGAAACTCCAAAGGGATATCTGTACTCTTCATGCACAGGTTATTGTTGTAGTAAGAGTTGTAATATTTCTATGTGTCTAGTATGTAGATCTGAAGATGCATACTCAGTTCTAAAAAAAAAATAAAATTAAAAAAAAAATTGTTCATACTTTTTCTTTTGGTATTGATTTCTTCCCTTTCAGACGTACCAGATAGAGAAGTAAGTTTCAGTTCCTTGATTTCTTTCTGTGCAAAAAAAAAAAACCTTGTGCACATTAGTATAATTCATAGGCCTCATATTACAAGAGAGACCTCACTAAGATCATCCTGTGTTTGAATTATATTTATAAATAATATTTGTTGTTGTTGTTGTTTTGTTTTGTTTTGTTTTGTTTTTTTCTGTTGTTAGTTTGTTTGTTTCTTTGTTTTGGTGGGGGAAAAGGGTAATTTATATCAGTTATATCAAATCCCGTAGATAATTTTTTTTAATCTAAAAAAATCTTCCTTATCTAAAATGGTGTGAGGGTGGCATAATTTAGTCTAAAAGTAAAATATAAATATAAATAGAATTAAAGGTAAAAACAAATTTTAAACAAACAACAACAACAAAAAACAATGAAAATAGCAGAGAGTGACTGAAATGAAGCAGTGTTTGCTTTTGATTTCCCAGCTGAAAGTCTCTGCTTCACCATTTGTGCTTCTATCTGATGGTAAAAGGTCTAATTTTCCTTAAGGAATTACTAGTCTAATGCAACTTTTTCACAAGTCATGGGGCTGCATTTGTCAGGTCCAGAAGTCAAGGGTGAAGAAGGAACAAACACATAATCAACCCCTTTTTGCCACATTGTTGTGGTTCCGCTTGAGTGGGCAGCCGAGCTCCACCACAGCTGCTCTCTCACTCCCCCTCCTCAAAGAGGAATGGGGAGAAAATATGTGAAAAGGGCTCAAGTGTTGAGATAAGGACAAGAAAATCACGCAATAATTATTGTAACGGGCAAAACAGACTCGGCATAAGGAGATAGTAAGATTTATTGCCTATTACTAACAAGCGAGAGAAGTGAGATAACAAAGGAAAAAGCAAACCAAAAGCACCTTCCCCCCCATCCACCCTCTTCCACCCATCCACCCGAGCGGCGCAGGGGAACGGGGGAATGGGGGTTATGGTCAGTCTACAGCATTTCTTCTCTGCCGCTCCTTCTCAGTCACTCTCGTCCCCTGTGCTGTGGGGTCCCATCCACGGGATGCAGTCCCTGATGAACTGATCCGGCGTGGGCTTCCCACAGGCAGCAGTTCTTCCAGAACTGCTCCAGATATGGGTCCGTACCACGGGGTCCATCCCTCAGGAGAAAACTGCTCCAACCTGGCTCCCCTACGGGCAGCAGCTCCTGCCAGGTCACCTGCTCCTGCATGGTCTCCTCTCCACGGGCTACAGGTCCAGCCCGGAATCTGCTCTGGCAGGGGTCTTCCACAGGCGGCAGCCTCCGTCGGTGCAGGGCCACCTGCTCCACCGTGGTCTCCTCCACGGGCTGCAGCATGGAACCCTGCTCCACCGTGGCACTCCATGGGCTGCAGGGGGACATCCTGCTTCACCATGGTCCTTACCACAGGCCGCAGGGGACTTCTGCTCCGGCTCCTGGAGCACCTCTCCCCCACCCTCTACACTGACCTTGGCACCTGCAAGGCTGTTCTCTCACTCCCGGCTGCTGTCTGGCACAATGGTTTTTCCCTGTCTTAAATATGCTCTCACAGAGGCGCAAAACAACATCGCTTATTGGCTCAGCTCTGGAAAACAACGGGGCCCTTAACAAACATGGGGCAGCTTCTAGATCTTTCTCACAGAAACCACCCCCATGGCTCCCTGCTACCAAAACCTTGCCACGTAAACCCACTACACACATGTATGATATCACTTTTTATTATTATTATTATTATTATTATTATTATTATTATTATTATTATTGTTTGTTTGTTTGTTTGTTTGTTTGTTTATTTATTTATTTTATTTCTAGGTTGTTGTTTTTTTTTTCCTTCTTTATATTTTGGTACCATTAGCAGAACTGCCCACACCTTGGGCAACATAACTCAAGACTAGTCAAAATGTTTTTGACTTCAGAGACTTATATAATGTGTTGGACTTCTCAAGATTGCAAGATTTCACTTATGATAGTCACTACTCTTTTTCTTAATCCCTCTCAGAACAGTTTTGTCTGGTTTCTTTATTGGTCATCGAAGCATTGCTAGTCCAATCTGATGAGACTATTACAGTGTTCATTGCATGCCTCAAATTTCAAATAACTTGCTTTATATTCATCATAAAAGTTTTTGTTTGTTTGTTTGTTTGTTTGTTTGTTTTAAAATCAACTATAGTCAAGAATACCGACATGCAAGAACAGCTATTTTGTATTCTACTGATAGTAAGAGGGGTACCAGAGAGAATCATGACAAAGAAAAGAACAGAATCTTGGAATCATAGAGTCTTTTGTGTGGGAAAAGACCTTTGAGATCATCATGTCCAACTGCCAACCTGACCCACCAAGTCCCAAACACATATTTTGAATCTTCTAATAACCACTGGTAATGTTTGTTCCTTTAAATAGTGTATTTGCAATATGTCCTTTGCAAAGTGAGTATTGTTAGTTTTGGGCTAACAAACATTATGTATAAATTATTTTAGAAAGCATCACTTGCTTCTATTAAAAAATATTTGAGCAATGAAACTTGATAAATTACAGCAGAAAAACTAATTTTTGCAAACGCAGAAAGTGCTTGTTAAATATTTTTATGTGCTGAGTTTCTTCCTAATGCTTCTGTAGTCAAGCTACAGAGCCAAATCATCTCTGTTATAATCTGTGTGAGGTTAATGGAGAGGTTTTATGAGTGAATTGGTGAATGAAGCATGCAGCTGCTATACACATCTACTAAGAGAAGCAAAACTAAAATATAAGATCTGTTCCACATACCTCTATGGATTTTTGTATAGCACCTATTCCATCCCCATTCAACATCTTTACCTCCTCCTGGTCTGCATTTTCCAGAGTATGGTTGAGTTGATTCTTGGACATGAGAGGTGAATTGCTGGAAAAATAAGGAATTCTTGTAAAAATGCATGGATTTGAGAACAGAGATATTTGTTGATAGAGTAGATAAAGTATGGAAAGACTTCATTAACATCATTAAGGGATGCTGTGAATTGTTGTCTAAAAAAAAAAAAAAGAAAAAAAAATTGTGTTTTTCATGCTACAACTTTATAAAGTAAGTCATATAATGGAGTTATCTAATTTCCTATCCCTCACTCTCTCCTCCTTCTTTTCCTCCTTCCCCTTCTTTCTTCTTGTATCTCTTGGGTTTATTTCTCCTTGTCTCCTGTTGGCATGGAAATGACAAAATTGCTTGTGTTAGTAGATCCAGTTGTGTTGTGTATGTGTTTGTTTTAATTACATAAATTTTAGTGGAATATTGATGGAATCAAAGGTCAAAGTAGTAGGGATACAACATTTTAAAAAGACCTTACTGACTAGTTTTGGAAAAGACAGTAAGGTAGTTTGTTTCATATGAAGGGCTTAAATATGTATAGGAAAACTTTATGAAGTTACTTTTTTTTTTTTTTTTTTTTTTTTTTCATTTATCTCTATGTAGAAAGCAGACAGTACTTACCCTGCTCATTTCATGCTGGGCTTTTGGCATTTATCTTCAGTGAATGAAGATGGGGCTCTTCTGCTTATGCAATTCAGAAAGAAACCAGACAAAATAGGGAAAGATTCGCAGATGAGGTTGTGCTTCAACAAAGGTTGAGAGTGAAACAAAGTATATGTAGAATTATAGATAACTCCAAAGATGAAAAAAAAGTTCAAACAAGACTTTGGCCAAAGTGGTGCAAATGCCTGGGGAAACAGGCTTAACTTTCAGCAACTGTCTGGATGTACTTAAATGTTGGCAGGATGTGGTGTTTTATTTGGCACAGGATGTGCTACAAGTTTCTGTAAAATATATATGAAAGTCACTTCCAGTTTACAGTTGCTCTCAGAGTCTAAAATGGGTATGAGAGATCAGAGAAAAAGAGTGGCCCCAGAAGATAGTTCAGGCTTGATGCCCAGATTCTTGTATAAAGCTTTTACACCAAATACAAATCCTTTTAAGATAATTCAGAAAATCAATGAAGATTTGCCAAAATAGAACCAAGCAGAAAATATAAATACATTTTGAAAACTGCAGCCATATGCAAATACACAGGCATAAAGTTGTACGGGGCTTACACCATCAGTTTTGAATAGCAGGGGACTGCAGGGGTGGCAGAGCCCAGCAGCTGCCCCATGTCAGAGCAGAGCCAGCTCCAACTGCTCCAAAAGGGACCCGCTGCTGGCCAGAGCTGAGCCATGAGTGATGCTGGGTGGGCATCTGGGAGAGCAAAGTTAAGGAAGGGAAAGAAGTGCTGGGCAACAGCAGCTGGGAGAGAGGGGTGAGAGCCAGCCCTGCAGCCCCATGGGCAGTGCAGCAGGAGGCCACAAGGTGCTCCAGGCAGGCAGCAGCAGTTCCCCTGCAGCCTGTGCAGGGAGAGGCCCCTGTTGGAGCAGGCTGTCCCCCTGCAGCCCATGGGTCCCACATGGAGCAGATCTCCACACTGCAGCCCGTGGAGGAGCCTCCGGTGGAGCAGGTGGATGTGGCCTGGAGGAGGCTGCGGCCCTTAGAGAGCCCCCACAGGAGCAGGCCCCGGGCCGGAGCTGCAGCCCGTGGAGAGGAGCCCACGCAGGAGCAGAGGGTCTGGGGGGAGCTGCCGCCCACCCGTGGGGGACCCGTGCTGGAGCAGTTTGCTCCTGGGGGATGGATGGACCCCATGGTATGGAGCCGTGTGGGAACAGTTCTTGAAGAGCTGCTACCTCTGGGCAGCCCCCGCAGGCTCAGTTTGGGAAGGACCCCACGTGGAGCAGGGGCAGAGAGTGCTCATGAAGGAGTGGTAGAGACAAAGCATTGGGGACTGACTGCAGCCCATATTCCCCATTCCCCTGCACTGCTCGGGAGAAGGCGGTAGAAGAGGGTGGATGGCGGGCAGGTGTTTGTAGTTTCTTTTTTTTTCTCACTACTCTAGTCTGTTATTAGTAAATAATAAAAATAAATAAATAAATAAATAAAAATTCTCCTGTTCTGTTAAGGTGCAGGAATGAGAGTGTGGCATAGTGAAGCTGAGTTACCTTCCAATTTGAAAGCACCACAAATATTTCTTTCAAAATTATTATAATTTAAAGCTTAAAGAAATAAAAATATTTTCAACACAGTATGTCATTAACTCTTTGATAATCTGGTTATTTTTAACTGTGTGCAGATAACAGATATGTATAACTGCTTTACAGTGCTTTTGGTCCATTGCGGATTTTAACGTCTATGTAAGAGCTCTAGCAAATATTTTGTCATTATCATACAATGGATGGTTTAAGATTTTATTGGTTTTCATTTTTATTTGTTATATTTTACTCTTTTCAAGAAGAGTTGATAATGTAAGTCAGCTTAAATGTTTGCAACCCTCAGTTAAAGGAGAATATACTTTGATTGGATTGGGTTGCTAGTCCTAAATGTTACACTGTGGGAATGTCCCATTTCCTGCACTTGTAGATCAGAATGTGACTGCAGCTAAGAGGGGCTCAGTAGAGGGTAACTGTTTAAAGTTAGTTATCTAGCTTCTTTACTGCGTTTTGAACTTACAAAGTTCAAAGTTCAAACTTTAGATGTTGTTACCTCAGCTAGCTGCACCATGATCATTGTAGGCAAAAGCAGAAGGTCCCAGTGACTTCTCCTGTCAAAATGTAGTATATTTTCACTTACAAGAAAAATAAGAAAATTCTTCCTCGTCCCTTTCTACGTGGATATTATTTGAAGGTAGCAGCAATTAATTTTCTAAACACTTAAGATGATAACGGCATGTTCCAGTTGAAGAGGCAGAAAATAACATCCTTGATGAAAGAGAAAGACTTCACTGCCTAACTTTGCATTTTTAGGTCTTAGGGCCTGTGTTTTTTGAAATGTAGGCTTCAGCCTTTTGTAGAAAAGCAAACGCACTTACTTGCTTCATGATTTTTTCAATGACTAAATTTTCGTTGTGAGAGGAGGACAGAAGATGGAATACTTTGATGCCTCTTCTTTAATTAAATTAATTTATCATAAAAGGGAAAAGAATGTTCTGTCATTGTGAAATCATAGAAGATCAAATGAAG
The DNA here is from genome assembly GCF_009819795.1 of Aythya fuligula. Taxonomy (NCBI): domain Eukaryota; kingdom Metazoa; phylum Chordata; class Aves; order Anseriformes; family Anatidae; genus Aythya; species Aythya fuligula. Next base: position 70,175,445 of record NC_045593.1, on the reverse strand, counting down.
ATCCAATTTTCTATGTGTTCTTATGTGATAAACAAATGTAAAATAAATTTTATATTCTTTATCAAGAGACATCTCAGGAGAAGATACAGTCAGATCTATGTTGCAGTATAATAAGCTGCAACATAAAAAGCACCCTATATTACAAAAGTAAGAAAGGGAAACAAATATTTTCCTAGTATTAACTGTTCTGTTTCCACTGTAATACTTTTTCTCAGGTCTTTTCCAGTAAAATTAATTATGGAAATATTTTACTAGAATGGTACCCTCCCAACTCTTACAAAATGTTTTATCTGTACTCACCAAGCACCAAGATAATAATCAAAGAAAGCATTAGCATTGTACTTTTTTCAGAAGGACAAAATGATTTCTCCGAAGTGTCCAGTAGTCCACAAGGAGAACTGAGATACAGCTTCCCAGGTTTCAAGCGAGAAGGCTACAGGATTTTCCTAGCACAAGTGGGTGGTGTGTTGTCTTACTGATAGCTTCCCTTTTGCCCAGGACAGACAAAGGAAATAAACAAATCATCTCTGTAAGCAGAAGAAGGACCTACATTAGCATGAATGATTGGTCTGTAGAAAAGGCTGCAGAAAGAAAGCATATCCTTTGTGAATGACATACTCTAAACTCACTCCCTGGTATATTATATAGAGACTAAACCAGCAGCATTTAGCAGCACAGGTTGAAACAAACACCAGGACTAATCTCAGGGCATGTCTGGAAATGGCACAATTTATAAGCCTACCCTCAGACTTGACATTTTCCTCATGGAAAATGCAAGTGTGGATCCTAGGTCTCGGCTCAGGCCAGGTCACTTGTGGGACACCAGTTCCCTGGTGTTATGCATCACTGTCTGAAGACTCAGAAAAGCAACTGCAAGGGGACAGCATGGTCACTTCAGCCCTGGCATGGCTCCTGAGCTCCATAGCTGCAGAGATCTCCGCTACTGAGGAAGCTGGAGATTACCGGCAGCTTCACAATGCCCACAAATTGCAGACATCTCTATTTACACAGGCTCACAATCAAGCATGTATACCAATGCCTCATCTTTGTCTTTGTCATGTGTTTTACCTGGTAGAGATGTGAATAACAAAAAACTTAAATCAACTGCAATATTAATTACACTAATTACACTAATTAAGCATATTATGAACAATATGTATTTCAAAAGTTTGATTCAAACCTGCTTGTGAAGGGGAAGATGATCCATTTGCTCATTCTTTAATATACCACAGTAACTTTCCTTTTGCTGTGATCCCTCTGCTGGTATTTAACCAATGGGAATTAAATGTCATCATTTCACTTTTTAAATTATTCCCCCATAGTGTCTTCCATATAGAGGGTATGGTGTAAATATTAAATACAGTACCCATGGTTGTAATCAATAAGCTTATTTAATCCAATTAACATTAGATGACTTTCTGAGAATGAGAAAAATAGACAAAGTCATGTTGTAGGTTTACTTTTTGGGGGAAGGGGACATGTGTGTGTATAAACTTCAGATTTTACAAGAAGATGACAAAGAGTTTTGATGTACACACAAAGGGCCTAGAAAGCTGAAAAGTTACTCACCTTAGGGTGATCATAACAAGTTCTAAACAAGTTCAAATATTATTTATTTATTTGTTTGTTTGTTTGTTTTTGCTATTCTTCTCCATCTTACCTTGCATCAGGAAGATATTTTGTAACTATGGAAGAAACCATATTGAGGCCTATTATAGCTATTCTGTTTGATTTGCCTTGTATGAATCTAATTTATCTGTTCAGTGTCTCAAGAAACAATATAGAAGAACAATAGTTTAGTTGAGCAGTTGTACATCTTTCTCTGATTTAAACAAAATAAAACCAAAATGTCACTACAAAAGCCTGCTTTCCTGACAGTCCTGGTCACTGGTCACTCTTAACAGTTTTCTTTTCTGCACTGACTAGATCATGTGTAAACTGTAGTTGCTGGAATGTCTAGAAGAATAGAAATGAAGAGAGCATTTTCTTTTATTGCAGTCCTGTCAATGTCCTTGCTTTATAAAACAGTTCTGTTTGTATTTAAGATTGTCAATACTGAGGGCTCAGCTTCCTGTATGTGATAATAAATATAAGTGATCTTTCTACATACTCAAAATTAAAATACCAATTAAAAAAAAAAAAAAAAAAGTGTAGATCTGTAGAAAATTCAGGCTCGGTGGCTCAGTTTTGGTCCAAGAGAGTCCTTTAGCAGCTACAAGAATATGAAGATATCCTTTTAAAATTAATTCATAAAAGGAAATACAGATGATGACAAGATCTAATCTTTAAGCATGTCAGCCAGACTGGTATTCTGTATTTTGAAAAAGCCAAAAAAAAGACTTTTTCCTGGAATTTCATATGTAAGTGAATAGACATTGCTTTGGTTTTGATATTTGCCCATTTTTCTTTGTATTGAGCTACTATCTTTAACAATCTAAAGAGCACTCAGCAGCTTTGTCAAGCACATTCAAAGAAAGCTAAGTTTCTCCTAAATAACCATGACTATAAGTTTCAGAAATCACTTTTAAGGGAATCTGAAAAATTCATTAATATGAGACTGAAGAAGTTACAGAAAACCAGATCCAAATGTATAGATACACAAAACAGCTGGGAAAGGTGAGGATTTCCCCTTCATTTTCTGAATACAATTTTGCCAGTTGTCACAAATCTATAGAGTTCAGAGCAAGAATCAGTCTTCTTCCAGTACTGAAGGATTATCCTGGACTGATGATGACACGTTTTGGATCCTACTCACCTAGCCCTGGGGAGCACGACAGTCTGGAATTCTAGCTTGGGTGAAGCCCCTTTGTCCAACAAAGCGTATTTCACCAGTTCTGAAAATATCCTGGCATCTTCAGTCCTTGCAGCCAGGCCTGTCAGATGTATCTTCCATGGTATCCAGCATCAGCGTCACAACTATGCAGGGTTCTGGAAAGGGAAAGGGCAAGAGGTGAATGGGTGGAGTGTGAAGGTGGAAGAACATTTTCTTTCATTACAGAAATCTTGTACTTACTTATTACATGGAGATTTTGTACTTATTTATTTCTAACTGTAGAACATTTAATGGGAGTTTATTGTGTTTACATTACAACAGGAAAATAGAATATGGATAAATTTCCATCTCTTATTGCCAAAGGGGAAATCAGAATAAACTTTCTTCAAAAGCACCCACTATACTGTTTCATTATACCTAGAGAAACTACATGAATGTTATCACAGCTGGCCTCTGGCCTTTTCTCTGACAGGGTTACATTAATTACTCTTGTGTAAGTATAGGAAAAATCTATTAATTTGATGAAAGTAGAGCAGACTTATACCAAAGTGAGATAAGAACATAGTCCATTGTATAAAATGGAGGGAGTACTATCAGGATGTCATTTACTCTTCTCTAGGTACAAATGAGATCTTCATTTCTAAATGTGAACAAAAGTCAATAATTTGCTATGTTACAAGGAAAATTAGGAGGAACATCAGCCTTCCTGCCATGAATAGTTCTTAATTAACTGAACAATTTCAGTGCCATTAAACACTTCTTGTGCAGGAAGCAAGACATACTTTTTGCCTTGAGTGGCCACTAATGAGTCCTTCTGGGACAGCACATGGCATTTACAACACTCCAAAGCACGTGTACTGTGTGCACAGAGCCTTCCCCTGTGGGTCTGCTGCATCCCTCTTCCATGTCTTTTGTAGTACTTTGTAGCATCCTTCTAGAACCAGAGACCACTTACCAGTGGGTTTGAGTCTTACCATTGGGTTTGAGTTTTTCTTCACCTTCACCACTCCAGCATTAGTTCTGCAGCTTTCTTATGTCATTACTGAAGCTCAGATCTCAAACACTGCAGCAACAATTTAATCCATTTTCTTGGACAAGGCTTTGCTGCTTCGTGTTGTTTCAGTGTACTTTACACTGTGTTCTTGAATTCTGCCTTTGCTTCACTCAAAGATCAGAAGGCATAAAAATCACTTCCTGTTTAAACAAGTCTGTGAAAATTGTTTAGAAAATCCATTTTAACCTCTCAATGATGTCACAGTGTTCCACAACACTATCAGTCTTCATAAATACAATTAAGAAATATGAAGGAATAGATCATTTTTATAGAGCTAGAAGGGGTTTAGCACATTCTAAAGCCGTTAACCAAAACATGACTGCAGGTCTACAGAGGATCCTAGTATTTTATAATTAGACAGGGAAGTATAAGAAAAGTTAAAAAACAAAAAGTGGAAATATTAAACAGGTATGTGGAATTTGAATCTTGAGCAAATTCACAATTTAACTCAGAGTTTGGGGATAATGATTAAGTTAGAACAAGTACTTGGACTAAGACTCCGTATCTCCCACTCAACTCAAGCCATACTAGGAAGTCAACTTTTTGCTCTGAAATATTTGCATGGCCATGGCCTGGAGAGCATTCCCTCATACAATGTCAGATGATTCTGTTTTCAGGGGCACCTAACTGTGAAAATATACCCCTCTTGTTAGGTTTGAAATGAAGCTTGGCAAATAACACAAATGATTGAGGATCAGATCCTCCTAAAATTAATTTGTAGAGTCTTCATTTGTCCTGTATACAAAATACTCTGGAAGCTCAGAAAATATATATTTTTTGAGCATGTTTTCAAGGAATTCATGAAAGGAAAGTTTTTCTTCTGTTGTAGCCATGAATATAAACATAATTCCCAATATTAAAGAAACAAAACCTACACAACACATGCAAATACAAAAACAAACAAACAAACAAACAAAAACAGGAAAACATTATGGTTTTGTGTATAATTCATATGCCTAAGACATAAACCAAACTGAAGTATGAAAAATGAAAAATATGCAGGCCTTCAATCCTTCAATAAGCATAAAGTTTAATGTTTAATGAAGCTTGTTTTGGTTAAATAAATAAATAAATAAAATAAATAAATAAAAATGCACACTACTTTTTGTACTAATTCTACTAATTCCAAGTTTTTGGTGACTGAAAAAAAATGCAGTTTATGCTCTTCATCTGCTTATTTCAGTTCAATTGGACTGCAGCATCATAAGCTTCACAGACATACCATTCTGATGTCTTCCTGTCCACAGAGTAGTAATACATGTAGCAATTACATAACTAGAGCAATGAGCCTTCAGTCTGTTTTCTCTGGTCCATCTCGTAGGGAAACAAACAAAAAAAAAAAAACTCTACATTTATTTTTCATAAAGTTTACTTACTTTTTGCCTGATCTTGTTTATCTGCATCTTTAGTCTGGACAATATTTAATTTCATTGCTGATAAGCAGGGACAAAATGACATGAATATTATTCAGTCTGACAAGTTATTATGCTAAATTAAACCTCATTATGATGTGCAATAGGTTCATCTATAAACCAAACAGACTGGATGGTGACTGTAGAATCATTTTTTGAATTCTGGAGCAGAAAAGGGCAAGAGCTGTTAGATTTCATGAAAAGAGACTGACTTACATTTAGTCAGTGGTACCAGAAACACAGTGAAATGTTAGAAATATATCAAAAGCAACAAAGCCAGACACAGAACTGTTTATCTTCCTTGAGAATTGTCAAGATTGCTCACAGTAACTCTTCAGCTCAGCTACTTATTAGCTATAATAGTATGCAAATTTTGATTAGTTTTCTACCATCTAAAACACAGCTATAAAGGAACTCTCAAACAAGTATCCCTGAACTTCCTTTATAGAATTTGTACTCTGCTTCCTCTCATATTAGGAATTAAACAAGTTATATTCATGTTTTTCTCATCCTCCTGCAATACTGCTATTGCAACTTGACATTACTGCATAAACCCACTTCATATATACAAATGTATTCCCAGAATTCAGTGTGAGAACCAGATGGCAAAAATAGTCTATTTTGTTCTATAATATTAGTGCTTTAAGAAAAAATAATCGAACTACTGGCTCATGTGTTTTCTTGACATAAGCCTTTCCAAAATACTATAAATTAACTGGTGCAATCTTTGCTGAGATTAAATATTCATGAAACAGGTTTATTGCTTTTAATTAGAGGTGAGTAAATAAAGTGTAAGGGATAACTTATTTGGTCAGGTTAACCTCCTTTCTCTTATTGCACTTATCTCTGAATGCATCAGTAATTCAAAATTATTCACCAAATAATTTCAGAGAAAATTCTTTGTTTATTACTCATTTGCAGGCTATTTGATCAGAATATTAAATGCTTCAATTTAAATGGTTTTAAGTGGCCATATGCTACAGTTCCTTTTCTGCACTGGTTGTGTTTCAGTTACCAAATCAAGTTGTAATTATTAATTCTGAAATTACATTGATTTCTGAATTTGTTTTACATTGCATTTTTTCTGACAGTGTAGCGTAGAATCCCAAGGAAGCAAATTCAAATACGACATAAACATTCACATTAGTCATTGGATCAATTCTTGATGACTAAAGGGAGGTGTATCCATCCTAATTCTGGTTTTAATTTAATATAAACATTTGAATAGAAGAATGCTGAATAAAAAAAAATGACTGAAAAATATATGTGTATGGACAGAAAGTATCCATGTATTAAATATCCTTTACTTTCTGTCTGAGTGGAAAGAGAAAACTTTATGTGATCAAGTTACTCATTTCATACAGTTCTGAGCACCAATTTCAAAAGGTATTAAACTAGAAATTAAAGTGGTGTCATTATCAATAATGTAAAATGCAGAAGACCCTGAAAGCCATTACAATAACAGATAGCTCCATCATTCAAGCTCTGAAGCTGACAGTGCTATCCCACCTTTGCAGAAGAGGTCACCATGTGCTGCATTCTTGCCCTAGCAAAAGCAGTACAGCACTGCAGAAGCACATAGAGGACTTCTTGCACAGGCTGGCAGCACCTGTCAGAGCAAGAGAAATCACATTCATACCATGCAAGTGGCACAGAACAGCAGAAAACATCACAGAATTTCAGTACTGGTTCAAGGCAAGGGGAACAGGACCCAATATGTTGCAGCTTAGAGAGCTGAAGGAACTGGATTGTGTCTTCACAAGTTTGTTCTCTAGCATTACTGGAAGGTTGTGGTGATCTGGTGATCATGGGAGGTTCCTAAAGGCTAGAGAAAGGCAAATGTACACATCTTTAAAAAAATAATAATAAAATGAAATAAAATTAATAATAATAATAATAATCTTACTAGGGTGGGTCTAGTGAATTACAGACTGGTTAGACTCCTTTCAGCAGGTGGGCAAATCATGGGAAGAGTCCTTCTTAAGCACAGCTCTGGTGCATAAGGGAGAAGAATGTGGAAGGAAATAGCCAGCACAGATTGACCATGAGTGAATCATGCCAGTCCCAGATGGTTGTTTTCTGTGGTGAAATGGCTGGATTTGTGGACAAGAGAAGAACTGTGGGTGTCCTGTACCTTGACTTTAGCACAGTTTTTGACACTGTCTCCCAGGATATTCTTCTAATTTGGGATAGTATGGAGGGGTGGAGTGCATCTGGAGGGATGCACAACCAGATGGGTGAAAAAACAACAAGTTGGATAGCTGGACACAGAAGGTGATGATTGATATGTTATGCTTTGCCTGACGGCTGGGAACAAGTGGTTATCTGCAGGATCCTCTCATCAATGACATAGGGAGGTAACAATGCACACACTCATCAGGTTTGAAGGTAATCCCAAACTGTGAAGAGACCAGTTGATATACACAAGGGCAGAGACACTGAAGAGGAACTGTGACCAGAGAAGGATGAGATAAGAGGTCTCCACATGCACTTGGAGCAGGAACAACCTGTGCAGACATAGTCCCAGCAGTAATGCTGGTAGGGCTGGGAGAAGCTCTGGGGAGAAGGGCCACTACCCTCATGGGTGGCAAGCAGAGCAGGTCTAGAGAGAATAAAGAGAAGAGAAAACTTTTCCACCATGAGGATGACCAAAATGGACAAGACACAGGGAGGTGGCTCTGTCTCCCTCCTTTTGAAGTGTTTTCATTGTCCATGAGATAAAGCTCTGAGCAACCTTGTCTGACCCCATCTCTGAGCCTGGTCAGGGCAGGGGGAACTCTCAGGTTCCTGCTGGTCTGCATGTCGTGTCTGTGGTGTTTTGATACTTGCTCTGCTATTTTGTAATAGCCACATCCTATGATTCTGTTCCTGAGTTAGCATGCACATTGAATACAGAAAAGCTCTGAAAATCGCAACTCCAAACAGATATTTCTGTACCAAATTATAGTTCTCTGCACTCTGAAATGAAACTCACCTCTGTACCAACCATCTTCAGAGGAATCATCACCTGTGTTAATTCTGTTCTCAGCACTAATCTGGTGACTCTACACCACACTGGCCATCTACAAAATGTCATCTTCCAAGCCATGTGCTTTTGTGGATGTCATTCCTACAACTATGCGATACTCCTTTTTTAGTGGTTCACTCTGTGTGAACTAATTTTCTAACTTCGTAAAGATAAATCTAAAAAGTGTAAAAATATTAATATTGTATCACTAATAGTAGTTTCTGAATATAATATGGTGTAGAGTTTTTCCAGGCAAGCTTCAATAATACAATTTACTATCCTGCTCTTAAAATTGAAAACTCAACAGTTCCAGATTTCATTCAAAGACAATTAAAATATTATATTTTGTATTCAATTAATAAAAATATTTTTCTTGTGTTGTGATGTGAGAGAAGAATAAAGGTAATTTTTTTCTTAGATGAAATGTTTATCTTCTAAAACAGAATATCTAACATTAATTCATGCTATCGTTCATCTTGCAAATAGATATGTAAAAGCTAAATAAAGCTACTGACTAACTCCTGACATCTGCAAGTTACTGTTGCTTGGATATAAGCCTCTTGTTAAAATTTTATGCCTGATGTCATCTTTGGCATTACAGGTAAATAACAAGGTTGTTTTTTAACGATCCTTAGTCAGGAGAAAAGTGAATATCAACACGGAGATGGAAAAGTGTCTTAGCTGTACTGAAACAATAAATAAATAAATAAATAAACAAAACACCATACTTATGGTTCATACACCTATTTCCATAATACATATTTCCAAAGACCTAAAATCATATTGATTCTAGTAGGTATTGTGTCTGAGCAGCAGAAAATGTGCTCCCTCTTTTCTTCTTAAAAACAAAGGTGGTGGGGAGGAGTTGGTATTTTTAAAACAAGATAATTCCAGGAAATCACTAAAGGTCAGGGCTTAATCTAAATCTACCTGAAGAAGCTGGAAAAAGTAATACTGAGTTCACTTTGCCAGAAGGTTTAGGAGAAAGATTTTGGTAGCCTTATGAAGTCAGTAGCAATGTGTCTTAGATTTTGCAGACAAGTACAATCCATATGCTTTCACGATATGTCCAGTCATCAAACATTAGTTTCCTGCTTTTCCAGAAAAACGTATCTTCCTTTTCCTTTAGTTTTACTTTAGCTGCTCTAAAAACAGGTGTCAACTTGCCATTGTGTACGGTGCTGACATGCATTAAATATTACCAATTGGAGTCCTATAAACTAAGTTATAAGGAGTATTTCTGTCAACTTCACCCAGCTTTGGATCTTTCCTAACAGAAAGAATCACAAAGTCCCAGAGAGTTAAAGTGCGGTTTTTCAACTTCTCAAAAAATAAAATGTTTGCTTTTAAATGTATTTTCCTTTCCTTCACTTTATAGCTTATATAATTGTTCTATGTATTAATTTTTATACAAAACCAGTCCAAATCTACTGTCTAGTAGCTAGACAGGCATCCAACCCAGTTTTCTTTTGCAAGAATTGTGTTTCCAACATTGGTAACAATCTCAGCTGGAGCATTAAAGCCTTCATGGTTTAGAGAATTTTGAAATTACTATCTCTTGCCTATCACACACTTAACTTTTTGTAAGCTTGTGTTGGTATGTGAAATTCAGTTTAGGTGAAGGAATAAAAGGTCCTTGTAGCTTCTGATTTATAATGTGCTTATTTTCCAAGGCACTGGTATTCATCAGTGACCACCATACCTGTGATTTCTAAACATTTTTCACAGTCAATTCCTCCTCTGACTGGCAAGTTCCCAATTACATGTATTTGAAGTGTTCCTTGCACATACAGAAGAACAGGCTACAGTGTACTTCCCTTTCCTATTTCAAGTATGAGCCTCCCAACCTCAGTACTTTTTTTGTCATCGTTTCTCTCCAGTGTCCACATCAAACAGTTCACAGTATGGGAAAGGAATGAAAGGGGTGATAGCAGCTGCTTTCTGCTCAGATTCTGTGACAAAGCAGCTTACTGCTGCTGTATCCATAAACAGGCTGTCAAGCCAACTGCACAGACATAATGTCAAGATTGTGTTTACCGTCACTAGAGCAAAGCTTCTGAAGTGTTGTTGGCTTTAACAGGAGCCATAGCTTTCAAGATAAGTTTCTCAGACCAGCCAGTTTGCAGTAACTTTTTTATCAGGGTTTGTTCCACATCTGAGTTTTCACTACACTTTGATTGAGTTTAAAATTGTCTTGTCTACAAAACTCTTCAAAACAAGAAGAAGGTTGTTACTTCTGACTGACTCAGTGACATTTGGACTCACTGACATTCCTAATTTATATTTAAGCACAAGGTGCTTTTGAGGATAGCATTGAGAGTTCAAAATGATCTTTTGTGCAAACAGAAATAAGACCACTTCACCATTATCACCTACCCAGTGATCCTGAGTGATTTCTCCATTAATGATTCAGTGTATGCCACTGAATTTTGAACATTTTTTGCACCATTTGAATGCTTATTATCCATGTCATATACTTCCTTTTTCCTGTATTAATTTAAAATTTATGCTTTCTTGTGTTTTTCTGGTGGTGGTGTTTTGTTGTTTTTGTTTGTTGTCTTTGTTTGTTTTTATTGCCCCTTGCCTTGCCTTGCCTTGCCTTGCCTTGCCTTCCCTGCCCTGCCCTGCCCTGCCCTGCCCTGCCCTCCCCTCCCCTCCCCTCCCCTCCCCTCCCCTCCCAGGTTTTAGGATACACTGCACCATGTTTGTCCACTAGTTGTGTCCTCCAGCCATGTTTTCCAGCCAGGTTCCTCTCAGTTTTCACTCACCAACTGAGACTGGGAAAACATCAACATCTGAGACACAAGGTGGGCAAATTGCACTCATTTTCACTCTGGAAGTATTCATGCAATAAAAATAAAAAGTGTACAGAGATGGAGAGATGTCTATGACTTGTTTTTGTCATTAAAACCAAACCAAACCAAAGCCATAACCCTGGAAAGGGAAGGCATGTAATAAGTTATCTGTAGTGCTGCCAATTGGCACACAGATACCAGCCATGCACCCTTCTTCTGCAAGCTACAGAATTGAATCTCACCTTATGGACAGCAACTGGCTTACTAGCCAGGCCTGTCATACTTCTTCCACTACCCAGCTTTAGTAAGGAACTTCACAGGGATTTATGCTGTTAACTCTTCCAGATGAGGGACAACAAGTTCCTGGGGGCCTAGGTGCCAAGCACAGAGTGCTGACAGAAATATCCTACATTGTGAGCAGCAGCTAAGCTCTTCTAGAAGCTGGGGGTGTGCTCTAAAGTGAAGAATGCACAAGGAAACAGCTGTGCTTCAATGCACTTATCTATAAAGGTACTTGAATTCATCTGTAAAACAGAAAATATAAGAGTGAAAAGGCTAGCCAGCAAGAGCTCTGAAATTCAGGCTAAGCCTAATTTCTCAATATCTGATTATTTTAATTATGTGATCTGTCAACATTTTATTATATTTTAATTCTTTTTTAAAATGTTCATTTTAATTCAAAGGTATTTGTGTGGTGAATAGCTGTGCTATTTGGAGGGGAGAAGATCTACTTAGAATTTGGGTGGGAGGGGGTCAGCATTTAGAAAGCCTTACAACATACAGGAGTAGTAAAATTAGTTGGTGAAAAGGGATTTATCTGCTCCAGTGAAATAAGAATTGGCCTACAGACCAAATAAAAAACTAAGCATAAAGATTTTATTATTTTATTAAATAAATTGTTGGAATAGACAATGGCTCCAGCAGACTCACAGCATTAGAGAGCTTGGTCCTACCTGATGAAACACGTTAAAAATGTTAATTCCCAACTAACTCGATTGTATTTGCAAAGTCTTAATTGTATTTAAATCAAAGGTAAAGATTTCTAAACTCTTGCCTTTGAACAGACAAAAAGATGGCTAAAAGACTTCTAAAGAAATAAAACTGATACATCAACTTCTCAAACTGTTTATCGATATGTTTAAAGATTTGTATCTGCTGCTAATCTGAAATAGTTGTAAACTATCTATAGGATATTCAGCTTTGCAAATGTATTAGTCCATATACAGTACTAAACAAAATTAAAAATTGCCAATATAAATGCATCTGAAATAGTGTTCTGGCTGGGAAACTTCTCATCTTGCTAGAAATTCAGGTAACTCAAAGGTGACATTTTCAAAGGGCTGAATAAAAAGGCTTTGGGGATTTTCTGAGTTAAGACCATGGCATCTGAAAGATATTTGCTGTTTCAGATATATCAGTTCAGGGGGTTTTCAGTGATGAAATGAAGAATGAGAAATACCTCCTCAGCATACAACCGCCAAATTGTTGTCATGAAGCTTTCAGTAAATTGTTCATCCCAAAGCATATTAACTTGCCAAACTATCTCTGTAATGGAAGTGTGTCTTTCACATGGCTCAGAGCTAGGATTTAAAATTATAACTTTGGAAACACTGAGATATCAAAATGTCCAAACAAGGAGAAGTTTTGTTGTTGTTGTTGTGGTTTTTTTTTGTTTTTTTTTGATCCCTTATGAATGTGATGATGCATATCCACCCCTCAATGGACTAAATGGACTACAATGTACAGTTTCAACTTTTTGGAATTTGGGGAATGAACAGCACAGCAAAGTGTATTTGCAGTTCATCCTGAGGATGAACTGATTTGGACATCCACCTGCTCCACCGGGGGCTCCTCCACCCATGGGGGGGCTGCAGCGTGGAGATCTGCTCCGTTTGGGATCCATGGGCTGCAGGGAGACAGCCTACTCCACCAGGGGCCTCTCCCTGCACAGGCTGCAGGGGAACTGCTGCTGTGTGCCTAGAGCACCTCCTGCCCTCCTGCTGCACTACCCATGGGGGCTGCAGGGCTGGCTCTCACCCCTCTCTCCCAGCTGCTGTTGCCCAGCACTTCTTTCCCTTCCTTAACTCTGCTCTCCTAGATGCCCACCCAGCATCACTCATGGCTCAGCTCAGGTCAGTGGCGGGTCCCTTTTGGAGCACCTGGAGGTGGCTCTTACCTACCTTGAGGCAGCATCTGGGCTCTTCTCACAGAGGCTACCCTGCTACCAAAACCTTGCTACATAAAATTAAGATGGATGCAGAGACTGATGAAGTCTAAAGGATAAATTATTACCTTAAAACAGAGGTAACTGTTGAATAGGTCTTGTGCTAGCTCTCTGCAGGTAACAAGTGCCCCTTTAACTCTCAAAATAAACCAGAGCCTTTCTTCTGGATATCTCTACAGTACTGTAAGCATGCATTACTGCATTGATTCAACATCCAAGACACGTGAATATCAAAGCTTATTCCTAAGAACTGGTTTTAAGTGAATCTGGAAGACCTCCTTGATGTAAATAAACATATAGAGTGAATTTAAGAAATTGCTTTCTGTAGCTGAGAAACAACCATAATTTATTTAGTATTCATTTAAAAACAAATATTTAAAAGTTGTATGCAAGAAACAAAGAGCAGTTCATCTTCTTACTTGAATACCAAGAGTAAACATCTTACAAGATCATCATTCATGATGCAATTACCAGTGCAGATAATCATATTGTTGTTGTCTTGATGTGAATTTTCTGGTTAAAAATTTTTTTGCTTACACCAATGTTCAAAAGAGATTTCATTTATAATATGATACTTTTTCTTCAGAAAAACTAGCTCAGAATTTTTGGTTATGTTATTCATCTCCTGATTTCTGAATAGGTCTGGTATAAAAGTAAAAATAAAAAACACATTTTGAGTCTGAAAAATTAGACCTGTATCTTGGGAACAGAACTTTTAATCACAGTTATATGATAAATGACTTGATTGCCTGATTTTTGTTTCTGGAACACAAATTAAGATTTCGTATAGAGTATAACAGATGCTTCATGTTAAACACTCATTAAACAGGGATTTATTGTAATAAATTCATAGTCAAGAAACATCCTTAATGCTGTGCTTAGCCTAACATTGTCACGTATCACTTACCAGCAAAAGTCAAAATGGAACATAACCCTATTGCCACATGGAACAAGTACTCTCTTGGTCTTGTGGAGCACTGAGCCTGAAGAGAAAACCTTATACAAACTCAGAAGGTCACTGCAGTCAGCAATGCTCTGCATGTTTGCCAGCAGAGCCTATTGCCACTGAAGCATTAAGCTAGCAGTATGGATTAGTTTAAGAGTAATATTCTTCTAAAGCCTTGTCTCTCAGTAGAACTTAATGCTTTAAGGCCTTGGTAGGACCAACAACTTAATAAGAACATTTTAAGCAGAAGCAACCTGAATAACAACACATTGGTTCTGTTTTGTTTTCAGTCCTGTTTGTGTTTTCCTTTTTACTCTTTAACTTGTTAACATACTATTTTTCATGAGGCTCAGAAAGAAAGCCTCCATCATCAGAATATACAGAGGAAGTATTTTCCTTGATCTGTCCTGATTTACTTTCGTTATGGCAGTGCATGAAAACCTGTGAGTACACTCTCTGATGCTACCATACTACATGTAATGTGCAGAAGCTTTCTTGAAGAATGTATGAAAAATAAAAACCAACCATGTCTTCAATTAACATCAAACTTCAAGAGTTCTTATGTTGTTGCATTGTTTATAAGAATGCATATGTATACTATTTTTGCTTTTCAAGTGCTGAAGAAATTACCAGGTATCATAAGCAATGTCTGTGTCCAACCACTAATGACTGCAGAGTTGCTTGTTCAAGCAAAGAACATTTACATGCAGACTGCAGGAGCTGAGCAAGACTTTGTTACTTCTCTGATTAAAGGAATTGATTTGACTGTAGGAAGACTGACTTTAATTAGCTGTGCAAATGCCATTAATTCCAATTAATCTTCTCACAGTGTCAGGACCAGAATCCAGGGAGAAAATAAATTGCAGTAAATCAATATAACTCTTGTTTTTACCAGGAGCAGGTGCTTTCAGAAAGAGGAAGGTCTTTTATAGTCATCTGCATTGAGAAGTATTTAAACGTGACACTAATTCAATATACCATACCTTTCGATGATTCTTTATATGCTTTTTATATATCTTTTTGATTGCTTTTTATTTTATAGTATTTAACTTAGTATTTTTTAGCAATATTCCAGTAAGTTTGCTTAAAACACCCACAAGTATAACCAGGTTTTATTTTGCAGAGAAACCTGAGATTTACAAGATAATTGGTTCTATTTACCAAACTCTGTTAAGCACCAACTACACTAACTTCTCATGGAGCAGATAAAACAACCCGACCAGCTAACTGACTCTCCTGTGTAACTTTAAGACCCACCTATCTCTAAAAGAATGCTCTGGGTTTCTTTCAGGTCAGCTCACTGAGAACCATGACCGTGCCATTTTAACGCTTGAAGATTTCCCTGCTGCTAGTAGCAATGTGTCAGATCCCTCACAGCCTCTCAGATTTTGAGAGTCATGTCTCAAAAAGAGCACTAGCTAGAGCCTAAAGGAAATTGAAATAAATCAAACAAATCACCTCAGAGATGTGCCACTGAAAAGAACTGACAAAATTGGTCTATGATGTCAGGCAAGCACAAAACACCTTCCATGTTTGAGAAATGTTGTGGCTACCCTCTTGCAATACCTTATTCTACAATAGTTTTTTCATATCACAATGTAAAACTGTGTTTTGAAGGAAGGAAGGAGGATACCAAGGACTGTACAGCTCTAGAATAAGGTGAAATGTAATTGGAAAGAATAGCTTTAAACAAAGAAAGAATCCCGGATATCTTCTTTAAAGACAGAAAGATTTTTTAATTTTTTTTTACAAGATTACAGACATTTCATCCTGGGGAAAATAAATAAATAAATAAATAAATCAGTATAAATAACCCAGCAAACTGAGCTACAAAAAAGTAAAGTTTCACAATGTATGCTAATAAAAGTCACCACAATATAGATTGTCCCTCAGCCTTTAGGTATCTTCATGCAGAAGTTTCCCACTTGCCAGACTGGACACACACCAGTGTCAGAAATTACAACCACAGATTTCCGAGTTACAAAATGCCTCAGGCTGCTGACATATTCAAGTGTGCTTTCTCCTATTAAGACCAATTTATTAAGTCACTGAGAGGGTGTGTTGGAGAAAATAAGCCAAAAGTACATTCAGGTAGCATCTCTCAGGAACTGGAAGGAACGAATGGACTTCACTGCCCCTGTCCCCTGGGAGGTGCCTGATTCCCTGGGCTGACAGCCAAGGTGTCTGCAGCTGCTTGCCTGCCTGATGCTCCTGGTGCCCAGGAGCCCTGGCAGGAGGAGGGCACTGGCCAGAAGCACAAGCCATAGCTCAGCCAGCTGGTTTTCTCCTACCGCCTTTCTCTGGCTAATAATGCCTAGAGGAATCCCTGGCAGCTGTGTCCCAGAATATTAGTTTGCAAAGAGAACATCTAAAGCCCAAAGTACACTGACTGTCCTCAAAAGAACAAAGTTCAGGAGCTAGGCAGAAAACCTAGTGTGCTATGAGAAGCTTCAGCAGGGATATGACAGCTATTTTCCAATCCTTTTTGAGTTGTATGAGGATAGCGAAGGATTGAACCCATGCACAGAACTGAGCTTTTCAGTTATGAGCTGCCACTCATATAAATCATTTGGGCAAAACACAGAAGAATGGACAGCCTGTGTCCTTATAGTGTGTACCAAGGCCAGTCACTAGTGGCGTCCCCCAGGGCTCGGTGCTGGGGCCGGTCCTCTTTAATATCTTCATCGATGATCAGGACGAGGGCATCGAGTGCACCCTCAGTAAGTTCGCAGATGACACCAAGTTAGGTGCGTGTGTCGATCTGCTCGAGGGTAGGAAAGCTCTGCAGGAGGATCTGGATAGGCTGCACCGATGGGCTGAGGTCAACTGCATGAAGTTCAACAAGGCCAAGTGCCGGGTCCTGCACCTGGGGCGCAATAACCCCAAGCAGAGCTACAGGATGGGAGAGGAATGGTTGGAGAGCTGCCAGGCAGAGAAGGACCTGGGAGTGATGGTGGATAGTCGGCTGAATATGAGCCAGCAGTGTGCTCAGCTTGCCAAGAAGGCCAACGGCATCCTGGCTTGTATCAGGAACAGTGTGACCAGCAGGGCTAGGGAGGTGATTGTCCCCCTGTACTCGGCTCTGGTGAGGCCGCACCTCGAGTACTGTGTTCAGTTTTGGGCCCCTCGCTACAAGAAGGACATCGAGGTGCTTGAGCGGGTGCAGAGAAGGGCGACGAAGCTGGTGAGGGGCCTGGAGAACAAGTCCTACGAGGAGCGGCTGAGGAAGCTGGGCTTGTTCAGCCTGGAGAAGAGGAGGCTCAGGGGCAACCTTATCGCTCTCTACAGATACCTTAAAGGAGGCTGTAGTGAGGTGGGGGTTGGCCTGTTCTCCCACGTGCCTGGTGACAGGATGAGGGGGAATGGGCTTAAGTTGAGCCAGGGGAGTTTTCGGTTAGATGTTAGGAAGAACTTCTTCACTGAAAGGGTTGTGAGGCACTGGAACAGGCTGCCCAGGGAAGTGGTGGAGTCACCATCCCTGGAAGTCTTCAAAAGACATTTAGATGTAGAGCTTAGGGAAATGGTTTAGTGGGGACTGTTAGCGTTAGGTCAGAGGTTGGACTCGATGATCTTGAGGTCTCTTCCAACCTAGAAAATTCTGCGATTCTGTGATTCTGTGATAAGTAGAGCCCTCTAAAACACTGGTCTGTATGAATTGGGTTTATATTAAATGTATTTAATAAACATTGTACTGTATTAAAAGGTGCTTCTTCCTCCAACAGCAAATATACCACCCTCTTTAGATATGTAATGTATCTTTAGTAATATAATATCACATAATCAAGATGAATGTTCCTGTATGAAAAGGACAAAATTGAAACTTTTGCACCAGAATTTACAATAGTTTCTTAGCAAGATTATCTCTTACACTTTGTTTTCCCTTAATAAAAATCTTCCTCTACTCCAAATAGGTTTCTGGTATCCATTATTGCTCCATCTTGACCTCTCCCATTTTCAACATATGATTTAGTATCTTCTGTTCCTTTTATTATTGAGCAATAGCAACACTGCTCAGTGATATTCTAAGGTTTTACGATGACATCAATCACCATATATTCTGTTTACTGGGCGGAAGTTTTTATTTTTATTTTTTATGTTTTTTAGAAAAGAAACCAAACAACTCCTTGCATTCATTCAACTCAAGGGAAAAATAATAATAATAAATAAATAAATAAATAAAAACATTTCACTGGTCTCAGAATGACTCCTAAAAATGCATAAATATGATTACTCTTTCAGTTCAGGAATAGGGCTCACAAATAAGTGACTGTTCAAGGTCAGCAAATTAGTGTCTGAGATGGAATTTAACAGTCATGAGGTCCAAGTCATTTGCCCGATTTTTAGTCCCTGATTGTCTAAGAATTTCAGTTACCTAAATTATATTATAAAGATTTGCCACTGCAACTCTGCAAAGACACTGGAAATTTAAGAACTTAAAAGGAAGAAAGATGTGCATTCTGAAAAATGCAGGATCTAACAGGCAGGCTAGAAAATGAAAAAGGACAATTCATTTCAGAAAATGAGTGGATGATTCTTCACCAAAGCTAAACTTGTTTTTCAAAGTATTTCATTAATAATTTATTTTATAAATATCTCTTCTGTACACTAAGTCTGCAATATCCCCAGGGAGTATCCAAAGGAATTAGTCCTGACTAGTTAGAAATATTTAGTTAGAAATATTAGAAAAATTTTCATGCTCCCTCTTTGGCTTAAATGACTTAACCAATAAAAACAATAAATAAATGAATAAATATCATTTTGAAAATGGCATACAGTTCACAACTGCAGTGATATCTGAAAATAACAAAAATATCTTAGTTTGGTAATATCTGCAATTAGCAATTCTTTCCAGGTTTAAGGAATGAGATGAGAACTTTAGTAACTATTCACAGTTGTTACTTATTACAGCAGAATTGTTTATACAATAGGATTGAAAATCTTCCACACAGATGGTTACACACTGGTCTCACAAAATCATTGTATGGAAAGAAAGACCTAAGCCTAATCAGTATTTGCAACCTGAGGATTAGTCTCACTGAATGAGTTACTGCTTTTAATTTTTTTTTGTTAATAACCTTATGGCAGTTTGAATGATTCTTAGTTAGATTTTTCTTTCTTCCTCTGCTTTCCTCATGTTTTGTACTAGTTTTATTATATTGGAGTTTCTCAGTATGAGACAGGAAAATGCAGATGTGCTAAGTAGATGCATATAGCATAGACTTCAATAGCATTTCCCTCCCAGATTGTGTAACAGCCCAGAGACCTTACATCCCTAATTCAGTTTCCTTTATCGCAACTTGGAGAAGCACCAATAAATAAATAAATAAATAAATAAATAAATAAATAAAGATCAGACAGATAGAGTGATTGAGGAGAAGCTCTGATATATGTTTCTAAAAGACACTGAGGTAATCAGGTTTTGGATATGTGTTAATTGTGGAAGAGGACAGAATCAAAAGGAGATAAAAATACTCAAAACCTCAGCATGGTATTTCTACCTAAAATTTGTGGTTATTCCACAATTTGTAACATCAGCTTAACTTTGAACTGGCTAATAACTACTAACTCTCATCAACTATTATGTCCTTTTATAATAAACTGAAGTTAAAACCTCATCTACAGGGTTTATACTATATAAAATCACCTCTCCAAATATCACATGTTGTACCAGGTTACTCAGCTCAGCAAATATGCATTCAAACATTTTCCACCAATAGATCCAATAAAATTGGTGTTCTGCTCCCTCATGGTAGAAACCCGCACAAGTCTAGGAGTGCTCAGAATAAATAAATAAATAAATAAATAAATAAATAAAAATAATATATGTATATATAAATCAATGTCCTTAAATGATTATAAATCTGTGTTTTCCCAGTGAGCATTTCATAAATCAGAACTTGATAGTTTTGCAAAACTCTAGTTTTGACCTTCATAAACCTATCTGAGTTCATTGCTTCAGTAGGATTTCTACCACTTGAAACTCAGCTGATTTATTTTCATGTCCATCATCCTCTCTGAGAATATCACAGCAGGATACATTCTAGCAAAGCACACATCTTCACTGAAGGTTCAGTTCTTGACTTAGCACAGGAAAACTCAGCTGATCTCAATGTGGCAAAAATTATATGCTTTAGAAATTTTGACAACAATCATAGGAAATTAACAGCTTTTTAATAACAGCAACACCATTCTGCTTGTTAGTTGTTGGAAGATAATGTTATCATACATACAAAAAAGTTATAGAGGCATTTTGCAAGTCATAAGCAATACACATTACTACTTAAACTGATATAAATGATCCTCTTGTGGGAAAACATTCTTTCTATACTATTTAAAATAATAATAATAATAATACTTGTTTTATTATTCTTCACTTACTGTAGTTAAAAAAATAAAAAACAAGCATCCAAGGCCCTTCCCAAAATAGCCTGAATATTTAGTTAGAGCTTATTTTCATTCAATACCTTGAATTGTTTTTATTTGCCATAATGAATTATAGTCTTACCTTTTGCAACACTTTGCTCTTAAAAGTCTTCAGCCAATACAGCTGTCCTAGAGTTGTCATTAATCTACTCCTTATTCTTCTCCACTCCTTCTCTGGGGTTCATGATACATTTCTTCTCTCTCCACATCCTCTCTGTGCATTATTAAGCCTGTGATCTAAGCACAAAACTCACTCTCAATTCCCATGGTTTGCTATTGCTATTGCTATCGCACCATTAGAAAATACAGCTTAATATCAAACTGATTCTGCATCACTAGTCTATATTTTTCTGAAATCATATTTAACAGCACCTAATTCTGTGATGCATTCAATCATTTTCTTTTGTTTTCTCAGTATTCAAGAGGAAAACAACTGATATGGATAAACATTTGGGAAAGTTTTATTAAATTTAGGCATCTAGTGAAAGTTCTGTGATTTCCTCAGGAAATTCACAGGATTAAAAAAAAAAAAAAAAAAAAAAAAAGCATGTTTTAGAAAGGTAGTGAGACAAGACAACCGAGACAACTGCTATCATAATAAATTCTTTGCAAGAAATATATTGCTATCCATTTCTCTTCAAACCTTAACAATGTCACCAGATTATACATCTTCTAGAGAACACTATAAATCACCTTGAGTCTTAAAGCTGTTCAAGTTAAGCTGAGTCTCCCAGAGCCTCAAAAGGGTATAGGAAAAAAGAAAAAAGAAAAAAAAAAAAAAGAAAGAAATTGAGCATGATGGCTGATCTGTTATGTATTTTATGTAATCTACAGAAGGCAATGCCTCCATATGGATATAGATACCATACAATACCATATGATACCAGTAAGATACCATGATTAGTTAAAACATATAGTGTATCTATGGTGCTCTATCAGGATTAATGTGCCTTTAGGAATGGCCATAGGATTAGTGCCTCCTAACATTCTTTCAACCTTGCTTTTCTCTGATTATGTAATTATTATTATTATGTACATGAACGTCAATACATTTTAAAGCAAATCCCTTTAAAGGATATTTTTCAGGGCTCTCTTGTTGCATTATATAGACAAGTTAAATAACATTTTCCATTAAATTTTAAAAATGAATATTTCCTTTAATTTATGTTCCTTGTTTTTTACCAATGCAAACCACAAAAAAAGAACTAAACCTACTTGCTTGCTTTCTTCCCTAAAACTCATTATTGAGTATGATTTTAAAAAGATGTGACTAAAAAGGGTCATTTAAGCCAGTTTTCATTGTTGCTGTTTTTCTCTTCAAAGTGTCTTTATATACTCTGATCACTGTAAAACCATTTTATCAATATGGTATTAAATTAACAATCCAAGTAACAACATAGATTATTTACATCTATAATAGAGTAATCTATATAGATTACTCTCTCTATTTATATATATATATATACTCTAGTCTTAGCTAATATTTGGCTGACATATTTGGGCAGATATTTTCATTTTGTTCATGCTATTTTAAAGTTATTATACATATATATATATATTTACAACAAAAATGGTACATTTCTGAAAATCATATTGTTTTTTCTTGGAAATTCAATACTTTTTTTCCAAAATTATTTCATGTTTCATATGAGGCTACTAGTATTACCTCAACCACAGGAAATGAGAAAATCAGTTTCTTACAGGAAAAAATGCCAGGCAGAAAGCTGACTTTGCTTGGTTTCTGTGCTAAGTGTGACTCTGGTTTTCCAGCTGAAGATTGTATGTGGAGGTTCATTTGAGATGCAATTAGGTGTTAGGTATGTGTCTGAATACACACTGCATATTTATAGCATTTTCTTTGCATGGCCACAAAGAAATTAAAGACATCATTTATAAATAAGATATTTTCAACAGGATGAAGGGTAATTTAGTACTGCTTTATACTTATGCAGCAGCAGGAATACATTATGTCTATCCTGCAACTTAAATGCCAGGTTTTCTTTATTGTAATACCAAATGAATAAATAAATAAATAAAATAATAATTAAAAAAAAAAAAAAAGTTTCAGAAAAGTATTTGCTAGTTGCAAAGAAAATTTGGGGCAGAGAAAGTTTGAACTTAAGTAACAGAACAATGTGACCTTGCATAACCTAAATGCAGTTGGAGGCCAGTCACTAGTAGAGACCCCAGGGCTCAGTACTAGGGCCAGTTCTCTTTAATATCTTTAGCAACACCAAGTTAGGTGCTTGCGTTGATCTGCTTGAGGGTAGGAAGGCTGTGTAGGAGGATATGGATAGGCTGGACTGATGGGATGAGGTCAACTGCATGAAGTTCAACAAGGCCAAGTGCCAGGTCCTGCACCTGGGGCGCAATAACCCCAAGCAGTGCTACAGGCTGGGAGATGAGTGGTCAGAAAGATGCCTGGCAGAGAAGGATCTGGGAGTATTGGTTGATAGTCAGCTGAATATGATCCAGCAGTGTGCTCAGGTGGCCAAGAAGGCCAACGGCATCCTGGCTTGTATCAGGAACAGTGTGACCAGCAGGTCTGGGGAAGTGATCATCCCCCTGTACTCAGCTCTGGTGAGGCCGTACCTCGAGTACTATGTTTAGTTTTGGACCCCTCACTACAGGAAGTAGTGAGGTGCTCGAGCAAGTCCAGAGAAGGGCAACAAAGCTGGTGAGGGTCTGGAGAACAAGTCTTATGAGGAATGACTGAGGGAGCTGGGGTTGTTCAGCCTGGGGAAGGCCTCCAATATCTCTGTTACCCTGTGTCATGGTACCACGTGGTTTAACGTGGCCACCAACTAAGCACCACATAGTCATTCACTTACCCTTCCCCCTCCCTCTGTGGGGTGGGGAAGAGAATCAGGAAAAAAAATTAGCGTCTGTGCGTTGAGATAAAGACAGAAAAGAAAGAAAAATGATTTAAAAATATTATTAATAATAATGATACTACTACCACTACTACTACTAATGTGTACAGCCAAGCGATGTACAACACAATTGCTCACCACCCTCTGACCGATGCCCAGCCTATCTCTAAACAGCCGGTTACCCCCACCCCGGCCAGCCTCCCCCCATATTAATTGTTTAGCATGACCCCATATGGTATATCCCTTTGGTCAGTTTGGATCAGCTGTCCTGGGTCTGTCTCCTCTCAGCTCCTGCTGCACCCCTAGCCTGCCCGCTGACAGGACAGAGTGAGAAGCTGAAAAGTCTTTGGCTTGGTGTAAGCACTGCTCTGCAACAATTACAACATCAGTGTGTTATCAACATTATTCACTTCCTAAATCCAAAACACAGAACCATGCCAGCTACTAGGAGGAAAATTAACTCTGTTATGCCTGAAACCAGAACGCACCACTACAAATAAGAAGGAATTTGCACAAGTCAAGAAATGAGTAATGAGGAAAACCAATTGCAGAACGTTTATCAGTGAACAAAAAGCACTATCCAGAAGAAAAAGCCTCATAAAATTGTTACACTTATGAGGTATAGCCCATAATTCTTTAGACCTGAAGAATCATGTAATAAATTCCAACAAATTATTGATAAACTAAGAAATAATAAATTAGACTACATATCATCTGTGAAGTATTACCCCATAAAATAAATGCCAAAAGTAGCTCTGCATTTTTACATCTTGACCAAAATTAATAATGCAATTTTAACACAGAATGTCCACACCTGATGTGATACCTGTAGTTCATAGTGACTATGTCATTACTAAAATCAAACCTAAATACCTAAATGCAAAACCATTTAGACTATTGTAATGTCACACATGGGGAAAAAAAATAAATAAAATAAAGTATAAACTGGGCACTAGTAGGCAGTGGGAAAATGGGAGAGCTGGAGGGAAGAGGAATGTGTGGACCTGAACTTCTAAATTCTCCAGCAAAAGCCTACTACTTGCTAGACACAGCTGGTACAAGTGGTTGTAAATTTTGATAACATCTGAACTAAACAGAAGTGACATATTCTGCATGCTCCAATTAATGAAAGAGACACAAAACAGAACCTCTCCTTCTGCGTGTTCAGTATTTAGATTGGGAAAAACAGCACTTATGTTTCTTAAAAGAAAAGTGGGGCAAGATTAATGGTTCCCCAAACCCTTTTACCAGTAATATAACTAATAACATAATATGATTTACAGGTCTCAATATATGCTTTTCTTATTGGAATCATACAATTTCCAGTGAATGCAGAACCCATCTAAAATTGTGTCTCTGAGAATAGGATGACAAAAAAGTTTCCAGACTACTAGTTAGATCTCAAAACCCCTCTTTTTAAATTATTTTTTATTTATTTATGGCATTGTTTTATTTTGGTTGGTCGGTTGGTTGGTTTTGTGTTTTGTTGCTGTTGTATGTTTTTTGTTGTTGTTGCTTTCAGATGATCCACAGACACCTGCAGATACTTTGTACATTTCTGGCAAAATGAGCTAATAAAAATCCCACAATTTTTAAGCCCTGGGAAATGTTTATTGGAAGGTGCTACCTCAGGCAATGCTTCTTATGTTCTGGCTGCACAGACATTCTTCAGATCACTGATACTTGCACACTCCAAAGAGAAAAATATATATATCTACTGTATTTGATGGAATCTGATGTTAAAATGCACTAACATAAAAAACGTCTAAAACTGCAAAATTTTACTCCTATGTACAAGGAACAGGAAAAAAAAAATATTGAAAAATCAGTGGTCACAAACAAAACCTGTTCTTTTATAGTCTTAGATTGCAAAAATAACGCTCAAAGTACATAAATTTCACATTCGTTCAAAACACTTTGGTCGGGACAAAGTACAGATATAGGATAGAAATTAAACGGGTAGGATATTTTCATGAAATAAATATCACAACTTTTATAACAACTTGCTCTGTGCTGAATAAACCCAGGGACCTCAGCTGCTCCTCATACATCTTCCCCTCCAGACCCTTCTCCATCTTCATAGCCCTCCTTCAGACACTCTCTAATTGTTTGCATCTTTCTTGTGTTGTGGCACACCAAACTGCCCACAGTACTCAAGATGAGGCTGCACTAGCACAGAGCAAAGTGGGACAATCACTTCCTTCATCCAGCTGGCAGTACTGTGCCTGATGAATCCCAATTTTGTTCCTTACCCTGATGCCTTACAGAGGTCTCCTGGCGGAGGGAGGTGAGGTGGAGGGGACAGCATGGTCTGACCCTGGCCACCTCCCCACCAGGCTGCCTTTTGCCTTAGCTGGTGAAATGGCAGTAGAGATAAGGGAGAGGAGAGCTGGGTCTGTGGTCTCACTTTGGCAAGGTGATGACACTACCTTCATACAGGAGGCTTTCATCCAAGTCGGGAAGTGATGGTCTTGACAAGCAGGCATTCTGAAAAAGCAGTGCCTGGCTGGGTGGTCAGGCTCAGAGCAAGAGGCTGCTGGTTTGTGTCTGCCCCGACACAGGTGCCCCATAGCATCCCACAGGGCCTGTCCTGATGCATACCTCCAGCAGTAACCTGGCCCTGAACACCTCTCAGCTTTATTGTTCTGCATGATGCCACTTCCTATGGGGAATCCCTTTGGCCAGCTGGGGTCAGCTGTCCTGGATGTGTCCCCTCACAGCTCTTTGTGCAACACCAGCCTCGTCACTGCTGGGACAGCATGAAAAGCTGGCCTTGGCTTTGTATAAGCACTGCTCTGCAACAACTAAAACATTGATGTACTACCATTGTTCTTATCCCAAATCCAAAACACAGCACTATATCAGCTCCCATGAAGAAAATTAACTCTGTCCCAGCCTAAATTAGGTTAATATCCACCCTTATTCCATACCATCTATGTCCCACACTTTCCAATACACTCAGTCCCACACTTTCCAGTACATCCCAATTAATCACCACCTTTCCTGTCTGATATATATAGGCAAAGAGATCTTTATCCTAGTTTATGGGCTATGCCTCTGAAATGTCCACTCAGTTGGTGTAGTTTATGACTTTGGGCTCCGTCATAGCAGTCCTCTGGGGCAGGAGAGACAGTGTGTGCTGTTGGAGTGCTTCTTGCCAAAGCCAGCTTTGGTTCCATCACTGCTACACTTGTCCTGATTCTAGCAAAGCACGTATCTTCACTAAAGGTTGGCTATTCTCACCCAACATCAAAGGCCATTGAGGTTCACTTTGGTCTTCCCCATCCTTCTGCATTACTCACCAAGTGCATCCAGACCCTTGAGCTAAAGCAATCCCATGAATGTGTTTCCCTTTGCCTGAGGTGGGAATAACCTGGACTGCCTTCCCTGGTGTGTTTAAATGCACTACAGGGACTACATGCCCTTCTACAGTATATAAGAGTTTTGACTGTGGGCAGGGCCAGCTTGGTTAGCAGACTAACCAAGTGGCTTTTGCTAAATGTGTATCCTGAAGTTTCAATGTCCCAGCACCCACAGGGGATGTGAAATACCCACTCAACATCATGTTCTTTGGCCAAGGTGTCTGTAAGGTTGTTTTGGAACTGGGTCCCCCTGTCTGACTGTTTTTTTCTGGGGTGCCATTTGCCATCAGAATTGCTTTTCAAGGTCCAGGATAGTGCCTTCAGTGTTGTCATGGGGCAGGGGATATGTTTCCAGCCATCTGGAAACATCTTCCAGCATTGTAAGCACGAAGTGCTTGCTGTGGCATAAGATGGCAGAAAACACCATGATTATCCACCAGAGGTACCCAGGTTGTTTTTCCTCTTCCAGGCAATTGACGAATCATAGAAACATTAAGGTAGGAAAAGACCTCAAAGATCATCTGGTCCAAATGTCCCCCTACCATCAGTATCACCCACTAAACCATATCCCTAAGTACTACATCAAACCTTTCATTAAAAACTCCCAGGGATGGCAACTCCACCACCTCTCTGGGCAATCCATTCCAATGCCTACCTACTCTTTCTGAGAAGAAACATCTCCTAATTTCAAACCTGAACATCCCCTGGTGCAACTCGAGGCCATTCCCTTTAGTCCTGTCACTAGCTATCTGTGAAAAGAGGCTGACCTTCAGCTCCCCACAACTTCCTTTCAGGTAGTTGTGGAGAGCAATAAGGTCTTCCTTGAGCCTCCTCTTCTCTTGACTAAACAACCCCAGTGCCTTCACCCACCCCTCATAGGACTTGTGTTCCAGGACCTTCACCAGCTTCATGGCCCTTCTATGGATTTGGTCCAGGGCCTCAAAAAAAATATAATAAAATAAAAATAAAATAAAAATTAACAAATATATAAGAATTAATTGTTATTAATATAATAACAATATTACAAAATATTATAATGCATTAAATATATAAATATATAAAATTAATATTTTTGTATAATATATATCTAATATCATAGAATCATAGAATCATAGAATATCCTGAGTTGGAAGGGACCCTTAAGGATCATCAAGTCCAACTCTTGACACTGCACAGGTCTACCCAAAAGTTCAGACCATGTGACTAAGTGCACCGTCCAATCTCTTCTTAAATTCAGACAGGCTCGGTGCAGTGACCACTTCCCTGGGGAGCCTGTTCCAGTGTGCAACCACCCTCTCTGTGAAGAACCCCATATGATATGATATATATGATTAAAATATAATAATATGATTACACATGTATAAATATATAAGTATATATATAAATAATATGAATAATTATATGCAATAACATAATGTGATGAATAATATATAATTAAATATATATAATGAATATATATGACATAATAATATGTAATATCGTATATAATACATAATGTATAAGAATATAAGAATATATAATAAAATAAATATATAATAAAAATATGAAAATATAAATATTAATATAAACATATATAAAATATATAAATATATCAAAATTAATAAATATTTATAAAAATAAAATAATAAAAATAGACAAAATAGAAAATAAAATGAGAAATAAATAAATAAAAAGGAAATGTGAGTTAAAGCAGAAGTCAATCAGACAGCAATGCATTCTTGGAACATTTCTTGTCTGATTTGCACATCAAGACTGTTCAGAAAGTCTCGTTCACTCTGCAGATTCACACACAGACTGTTCACTCTGCACTATCAGATAGTTGGAGACTTTGTTACTTTTGTAAATTTCATAACAGTTGAGAAGTTCATAACACTTAGAGAAAAGGACTCTGTGCAGGCATGCATAGCTGGCTGCACTGGGCCAGTGTCACGCGAAGGCCCCAGGCAGGAGAGATGCTGACAAACCCTGGCAGCTGGGGGAGGTCCTTGAGTGCCAGGGCTGGAGTACTCACACCACCAGCAGGGGCAGCAGGTCCCCTATGGGGACCTGGCTTTGGCTTTGGCTTCCTTCTGCCTCTCTCTTCTTGCTTTCTGCCTTGCTGGATTCTTTTTGGAGGCCATGCCCACTCCACCTTGGGACCAGAGAATGGTACAGTTCAGGCTCCATCGATTTGGTGAGCTACGCAGGTTTTCCACTGCCAAGCAAGAACAAGCCCTCAGGCTTGTCACTTTTGGCTGCAGGCCTTGGTTTTCAAAAGTAAAA